>NC_049909.1:17788867-18036808 GCF_001411555.2 Juglans regia
GAGACTCCACTGATGTATATGCCAGATAAAGAAGAGCACTTTTATAGAACTCGGCAAATTCTTTACGAAATTTATGGTACTGAGATGAAACCCAGTAATGGCTAGCATACACAGATGGATCAATGTCAGTCATACTGTCAAGGGCAGTCTTTCCATCTTCTAGAAGTTTCTTGCACTCTTTTTGGTTCCCTTGCTCGAGTTTGAATGTGGCTATTTGCATGTTGATGTAAAGTATTGGCTCTTCAATACGCTGCTCTCTGGTGGCTCGAAGTTTCTCGATCACCCCTTCAAGATAGGTAATTGCAGCTTCTTTCTCTGCATACTGCCTAGAAACTATGACAGCAAAGTGTGCAAGCTTGAGAAGATTGATTTTAGTTTCAAAGTCGGTGATGAAATTGTGATATAACTGTATCAGAGCATCACCGGCCTGAAATTGAATTTAACGGGAAAGAAAAATGTTAGATGCATATGGAAAGGAAACATAGACAAAGATAAATCACATTTAATCTTTTCCAAGTCCAACAAGTTGGGAAAACATGTTTAAGGAGAGCAATGTCCAATCTCATATGTATACCTCCGGTGTACTTGGGCTATGCCTATCTTTATCAACACAATTACTTCTTAAAAAAAAAAAAAAGAGAGAGCAATGTCCATCCATAGTACCCAAGCCAATAAATAAAAACATAGTAGTAGTGCAAAATCATGGTTAATCACTTAGACGATGAAATTGACTTGGCAATTGAATCAGATACTCTGCATCAAAATGTATTTGAATAGGAAATATAGCACTGGATCTACAATGAGCAATGCTACACAACCTCCCCAACCTCCACACACCACCTTTTTTTTTAAATCTTTATATTTTTTAATATTTTTAAAAATTTTTTTTTTTTGAGCTTATTCTTTTTAAAATAATTTTATTTTTCTATTCATTATTCATATATTAAAAATTTGATGAAAGAAAAAAATAATAAAAATTAAAAAATGTGTGGTGTGTGGAGGTTGGGAGGTTGTATAGATTTTTTCTAATAACATAGCCTTATCACATTTTATATAATACAGCAACTAAAATTTCACAAGTCCTTACGCCGGAGGATTTTTTATCAATATTGTTTGTAGAGGATACAGACAAAGCAATGGTAGCCAAAAGTTTGACTGGCAATCATAACAACTAAGGGCTTGGGGTCATTATGCAAGAATAGGAGAACTATTAAATGACCAAATATAAATAATATTCCTTGGCTGCATGTCATTGATTCCCAATCACACCTCACCCTTTGGGCACAGTTTACAAGATCCATTCATAGCAAAGATACCAACAGACTCATTTCTGCATGTAATTAATGTCTAATAACCAATGACACTCCACCCTTGGGGTACACAGTTCACAAGACCCATTCATGGCAAAGACCTTGACAGACTCATTTTACTTCTATGGTTGTCCCTATCCATAGAATACTGCACAATCTGTTGGAGTTTATCGTGTTTAGAAAAACCTCATGACCTACAATATACACATAGGTGAAAGGGCACTCCTTCAATTACTCCAAATTCAGAATAATGACTTACAAATCAAGTAAACACTATAACTATACTCCGATAACTTTGATCCATTAACCATGCATCTTAATATAATTATATAAGTCCATGGCGTGCGCACACACACTGAACCAGTTTACACCAAAAAGTATTAATCACGTGTGATATGTAATAAGTATTCTAACTCGAGAAAAACTACTATATATTTTGTATGACGGTTGTAAAACAAACAACCAAAACTGAATCCCTTTTAATTTTTTTCTCGATGGGAAAACAAGATTTTATTGATAATGATAATAGGCTTAGCCCAAGTACACGGGTGAATCCCTTTGCAGACTAATTTCAATCTCTCACATTCAATTCTAGAGATAAGACTCAATTTCTCTCCTGCCTACATTATCCACTCATATATAGGGTCACCAATAATAAGCTAAACACGAAACCAAAAAATAATGTAATTGTCATGCACACTACAAATAGTTTTTTCAATGTTATGATCATCGGCACGTTAAAACCCCTAATTCCCACATAAAACCTCAGTTCATAACGCAGAACCCAATTTCCCAATCTTCATTTTCAATGGAAACCCTAATTATCCAGGAAGAAAACAAAACCAAACTCCGCCTCACTATAAAAAGGGGCGTTTTGAGATTCAAAAACCCTAATCCTCAAATCCATACACGCACGAAAATACTCGGAGCAGAAGAATAGGGTAGCGAAAGAAAGCACGCAGACCTGGAATACGGCGAGGGCGACGAACTGCTCGAGCTTGGCGGTAAGCTGGTGCCAGAGCTTCCTCTGGTACAGATCTGCGAGAGAGGCGTACCAGTCGGCAAGCTCCGGATGCGCGTTGCGCAGCGACTCCAGGTATTGCAGCGGCGCAGCCATGTCTGTGACGCACGGAGAGAGAGAGAGAGAGAGAGAGAAGAGCCGGTTTGTATTTATAAGAGAGAAGCTTCTTTTTCTTGAGTTCAAAGAAAAGAACAAAAGATACTGAAAGAGTGAAAGTACAGGAACGCCTTAGGTTCGTTTCTGGATCAACCCGGTTTCTATTTTTGAAGACCTTTATACCTTAATAGAGGAATGATATTTTTAATCGTGTATATGTAAATGTTATATAATTGTTTTGAAAAAAAAAATAAATATAAGATTTATATAATAAAAAAATTAATTTTTTATGAATAGATTTTTTTTTTTTTAAATAATTATATCGCATTTACGTATTTCACGACTATATATAACATTATTCATAGAACAAGAAAAACATTTTTAAATTCTTTGCTATAAATGATATTTGCAGTGTTTGATTGCTCTCTCGTATCCCTTTACAAATAATTAAATCTTATGATTAGATGAAAAAATTATTTATTAATGGTGACTCCCATTTTTTTTAATGATGAATATGTACAGACTGTACACTATAAAATTATATAATTTGTAGGGAATTTGCACAATTACAAATATAACTTTTTCTTAAAATTTGAATTTTTTTCTTGAATTTCATATTTACCCATTTTTTCTATAAATATCATCTCTCTAAAAATAATATCACTTTAGGTAAAAACCCTCTCCTTATAACGTAATTATAAAAATGGTCTTGTATCATTTGAACCCTTGGTATCGTAAAATTATACTTTTAATTGTGTAAATAAAATATCTAAATTGATAAAACAAATAAATACATTTTTTCATCCCGAAACTATCAAACTATCTTATATTTTAAGTACGAGTTATAAACATAACAGTTTATATTATCAAATTATTATTTCGAATAATATATAATAGTAGAGTATATAAATACCGTATAATCGTTTAAAAAAATAATAAAATCTACTATTAATTTTTTTTCATATAGATCTTATATATATATATATTTTTTCAAATAAATTATATAGTACTTAAGAACTCCATCATTATAAATATGATTTCTCTGTAGAGAAATATAGTCAATTCATCCCCTCAAGTTCGGATAGCTATTTAGCCCTAGGTTGCATAGCCTTTGTTGCCAACGGAGAGTGTCGTCCGAGAATGAAGATAAATGGGCTGGGCTGGGCTCGAAAGTCGGATGGTATGCTGATGGGCCAGTTTGTTAGAACTGGATTGGGTTTTAATATGTTTGGACGTAAGAAATTAAAAAAAAAAAAAAAAAAGAAATTAAAATCTTCAGAAAAAAAAAAAAAAAAAAAATTCTGAGTAGGAAGTTTATAAGATTTTCTGAAAGTGGTGAATATATTGAGAAATGTTTTTATTGGGATCGGAAAAAGTGGTGAAGTCTGTTGAAAATATATTTAGGAAGAAAATTGATTTTAGTCGCTTTTTATTTGGTTTGTAAAACATAAGATGAAAATTATTTTGATGGAACGATGTTTGTATTGAGAGTGAAAAAAAAAAATCGAAGGATTTTTAAAAACTTCTTATTACCCAACATTTAGGTTTGCAGCATTTTCTTGGGATTTTTTTTTTTTTTAAAAAAAAATTCTTAGATAATCTAAAGACATATAGTGACTAAATTAGATTTAGGCCCCAACATTTAAGTTTTCATCTCATCTCATCTCATTATTATAATTTTTCTAAATTTTTACACAAAATATAATAAACAATTCAACTTTTTCAAATCCCAAAATAATAATAATATTAAAAATAATATTCTAACAATATTTTATTCAACTTTTATCTCAACTCATTTCATCTTAACTTACTATCCAAACTGTACCTTATACACATATTGTACTTGTACCATATTCTCATTGCACTATGTTGATATACAAGGTGGAACTAGGATTTGGTTTTTTTTTGGGGGGGGGAGGGGGATAACTAGCAAAGTGTGTTGAATGTGTCAGTATAAGTAATATGTATTTTCTGCACATAATTATATAAAAAACAATAATCATAGATCATGAATTTGTATACAAAAAATACATGTCTATAAATGCAAAAAGTTTTCTATTTTGATAGAGACATTTATTTACAAAAAAAAAAAATATGAACTTAATATTTCCCCTTCAAATTAAGCTCGACGACAATTTTTTATGGAATAAAATTCGTCTATTATCCTTTTTGAAATGAAATTCTTGACAATTTTTTTTAATATAAACTAGCAAATGATCGACAAGAAACTCATCTTTCATTCGAGTACACAATCTAATTTTTATAAATTTTATGACAAAAAATGCTCGCTCGATAGTAGCAATAAGAAGAATCCAAGAAAAACTATTAACTTAGGATCGTTGGAAATATGCAAGGAGGAAAATAAACAAACAAGAATACGAGTCAGAGTCATTGAGCATAATATCGGAATATAAAAGATTAGGTTACACGAAAACTTAAAGGTGACTTTTTGGCAGCTAGGAATAAGAAAAGATAATATATTTTGTTAGTTTTAGATTTTTAGATTAAATAATTTATTTTCTTCAGGCAATTTCAACATGACCTATACCTAGGTGAATAGAATAATTGTACATGATTGACTGTAAAAAAATAAATTAAAAAGGGAAAAAACTTACCATAGGAAGAGACTAGACTATATAATTTATCTTAGGGGCCAAAGATGTAATTTAGAAGGATTTTGAGAATTTCTCATATTCATGCAGGTTTAAAAAAATTTCCACCTGGGGGAGGGGGAATTAGGTTATATCAATTTTCTTGTCTAATGTTTTGGACTACGAGCGATTAGATTTTCAAGATGCTTAGACCATAAAGGTTTGCTATGATATAGTTAATACTCTTAATAAAATCTTAAGATGAGAACTACAAAATACTTTCATTTGAAACTTGAGAAGAGGAGCAACTCAAAAAGTAGGATGATAGCATGATTTGAGACCCAGATCTTATCAAAAGTCTAGCTTCCAATTAATCAACCCAAAAGAAAGACCTTGAGAGTTTACTCTCGTTGAGACACTTGAGAACATTGGTAAGGGCAAAGGAAAGAAAGGAAAAACTACAGATAAAAAAATTCATGGCAAGTTAGGGATTTTGAAATGTTTGTAAGATGATAAATGATAAATACAAGCTCCAAATGCACAAGTTTCGCACAAACCCTTTATAAAAAAGTAGACATCACTATGAAAAAGTGTGATAAACTCAATTTTTCTTGATGATACCCACATTTTTACAATATTTGTATAAGACTTTTATATTTGGGACTTGTATCTAGCATTACTAAAGTAAGATACATTACATCGACACTTGCACGTAAAGGAAAAGAGAAATTATTTATACAAACTCCAAATAGACAAGTCTCATACAAATCCTAAATAAACAAACTCCTTGGAAATCCTTGTAAAAAAATAGACATCACCTTAAAAAAGTGTAAAAAAAAATTATTCTTTATTAGTTGGATCCAATTTTTTACAAATGACTTGTATGAGATTTGTCTATTTAGAACTTGTACGTAGCATTACTCAATAATTTGAATCTTACAAATCAAATTATACCATATGGATGATGTGTGATGTAGATTTTAACCTTTCTCAAAGATAAATAGGAAGAAGATACTGTTTTTGAAAAGATAAATGCTTTTATGTACAAACAATTTTTATAAAAATGAGCTTACAAACAGATGTGAGTTGATATACTATGTTAAATTGTAATACTCTTTTCATCATAAACTAAATCTAACATATCACATTAAACCACATCTATTAATAAATTTGGTATTGTAAGATCTCCTTATTGCAAATTTTCAAAGATTGCATAACCTTAGCCTATTCAGATGTAGCAGTAAATGAAAACCATCAAAGAAAAGGAAATGCATTTCAACAGTACGAAGAAGATCACATCTGATTGTATTTAAGAAAAATTCCAAATAAGTAGTCTAATAACCACTGTAAAGCGTAAGAACAGCCGTTCGTTCTCATTTGATGCACCATGTCTCTAGGCATGCCACTATAGAACCCATGACCCTGAAGTGAACTACAATAGGGGCTCCTTCCAGGAAAATGATTAAAACAAAAATAGGCAAAAAGAAAGGAAGCATACAACTGGCGGTACTGACCATGTGACTTAAGAAGTTTCTGTCTCTTTTTGGTCGCCTTTGCAATTTTCCCCCATTTATGTCATGGAGTTGTTACAATGGGCACGAGCAAATCAGTAAACAAAAATCAGGATGCAACAAGATCGGGTGTTTCTGCCTCGATGGATACCAAAGCTTTGCGCACTTTATCCAACCAATTGTCAAGACGGTCACGCAAGGATTGGATCTGTGGAATACCCAAAACTCTTGGCTGCACCCAGGATACATGCACGGTTCCCTCAACTTGATCGATTATACCTTCAATTAGATGAACCTGCAGTATGCATCCCCCCAGAGGTTTAAATATCAAATATAAAAATTTCCATAATAAAAAAAAATAAAAAGTGGAAAAAAAAGCAAACCTATCAACTATAAAGCATGTCTCTTTTTTTTCATTACAATTACAATTACAATGCTTGTCTATGGGTAGAGAACTAATAACCAACATTTATCGTACACAAATTACGTCAGTGTGAAAGCACTGGATTTTCCTTCTTTGATGATGAAAATTCACCAACCATAACAGTGAGCATAAGTTTTTCCCCGTCCCCAGAAAATTAGAAAAGCTACACCAAACTTAATGAGAAACATATAATATCTTATAAGTTAGAAACCTAAAATATTTTAAATTAATAAAAAAATAAACTGACTGATACAAATGCAAAGCAGGAAGCTTAGTAAAGCTAATATGATTCGCAAAGCATGTGAATCTCAACTGCACATTAATGATATTCAAAGACACATGGACTTACAGATAGGCTCTTGATAAGAAGATGCTCTACATCCTCGATAGAAATTTTTGTGCGCTCAGCAATAATACTCAAAGGTATAGTTCGATCTTCAGATGACCGGCTACAAGGGAACATGTAGCAATTCAGTACAACAATGATTTATACTAATCTATACAGCCAAAAACCAAGAAACTTATCTTCACTGGCACAAATCAAAAGTAAAACAACATAAAATATAAAGGTTCTAAACCTGAAAATAATTTCCATCAAGCAGAGAATGTTTATCTTTTCCAACAGCTTCTTCTCGTTCTCAACTAATGCTGGTTGAGCCCTCAGAGCAGCATTATGCACCCGACATAGTTCCTGATAACGAACTAAATCACCAGAGTTGAATGCCTCCAGAATATAATAAAGCCACTCAACCTTTGTCCCCAGAAGACTCTTAATCTGCAGAAGTTAAAAGATGTCATCCCCCAACATGGAAGGCTGCAGAAAAGTTTGGTAAGAGAAAATCCTAAAAGTATTGAAACTAATCCATATCATTCTATTGTTTTTCCAGCTTCCTAGGCAGTAAACATTATATCAAAATGTACTCTTATTTCTAAAAATTACAAGGAATCTATATAAACATCCAGGAACGTTCTTTAAATATTGCAATACATTCTAATATTACTACTATTCCAATCTTGATTAATTTGGTTTTGGTGTGTCCATAAATGAAAGATAATATAATCGAGTTTGCTGAAGCATTGTAATAAGCATCAATGAAGGAAAAGAATTTCGCCAACAGGATGGATAAGCAGCCTTATACTACTTGATTCAAGGAAAATAAAGTAATAAACCAGTATGAAAGTATAGCGAAAGGAAAGTTCCAAACCACA
The DNA here is from genome assembly GCF_001411555.2 of Juglans regia. NCBI lineage: Eukaryota > Viridiplantae > Streptophyta > Magnoliopsida > Fagales > Juglandaceae > Juglans > Juglans regia. The sequence goes on from NC_049909.1 coordinate 17,797,030, forward strand.
TATAGGTTTTATACTTTTGCCTCCCAGGTAATGGTATCATTCGATTCACAGCTCTTCCTATACTCAATCCAAAGTGCTACAGAAGATAAGAACAATACCGAAGACACTTACAATAGGATGGGCAAGGAGCTCTCCAAAGTTGTAGATGTTATCGCCCAGAAGTGCAGAAAGGGACAAATCGAATGCCAAATCCTAAAATATGAATTTCGGGATCCAAAGGTTAGAATCACATAATAGACACAAAAATGCGCAAACAATCTTTATACATATATATATATATATATATGCAAGTAAGATTATCTTTATAAATAAAAAATAAAATAAAATATATTCTAATGAATCTTATAATGATCTTGTTTAAGCAGGATGTCAATAGATGTTACCATTTGTGCACTAATTACAATAAATTTTGAATATATGAATCAAACGACATAAAAATTATTTTAGAAAAAGGAACACCAGCATTCAAAAAGATTGAACATAGAGAAGTGCTTCAGGATTCAAAGAAAATGGAGATTTAGGTAATATCTAGTTGCATTAGCCTCATTTCTTTCCATGATGACCTCAGGCAGTAGATTTTGGGCCAAGTGAGCCGCTAGAACAATTATCTGAAGCAGTATGATGAACAAATTCTTAGTAGATCCTAGCTAATTAAAAGCTTAACATGTTCAGGCCCTGAATTTAAATTTATTTATTTCATACACTAATCATTACCGCCACTAGGTTTTCACACATCGTTCAGCTTGAACATGGGCCTGGCATAATCACCATCTAACTATACCAATCAAACCAGGACACAATCTTGATTTACCTTCCACGGACAATACTTTGACCAAAGAGCAAAACACATTTTATTTTCATACAGTGCTATTAGTTACAATTCCACAGATCCTGCAGGCAACCACTGGCATGTAACTTATGTAACGCCCCAATAGAAGACCCAAACCACATGACCTATACTCCAAAAGGACTAGTCAATAATACAATTGGAGCCTCATTTGAACCTTATAAAAAACAATAACTTCTCATTTCCAAGCAATGTGAGATCTCATATACCACCTACCCTTATCCTTATTATATGGGGTATCACAATCTACCCATCTTAAATTCCAAACGTCCTCGTCGGGCCAGTCCCTCGTAAGTGGCGCAACTCAAGTATCACGTTTCTGGTTGGGATAGACTCTGATACCATTTATAAAACCTCAATGGAAGACCCAAACCACATGGCCTATACTCAAAAAATACTACTCAATGATACAATTGGAGCCCCATTTAAACCTTGTAAAGAGTAAGAACTTCTCATTCCCAAGCAATGTGAGATTTCATACATCACCTACTTTTATCCTTATCATATAGGGATCACAACTTATCAAACCATCAATGGGTCACAGTCACACATTTCAAACCTTCCATTATGAATGTAAGATGACATGCCAAAATGACCTAGGCGAGAGAAAGCAAACCAACAATTATTTTATGCAACCACTGACATGTAAGCCAGAGAAAGAAGAGCACAATCAAAATCACATACTAGTTTAAATGATTCTGAGAGAGACTCCACTGATGTATATGCCAGATAAAGAAGAGCACTTTTATAGAACTCGGCAAATTCTTTACGAAATTTATGGTACTGAGATGAAACCCAGTAATGGCTAGCATACACAGATGGATCGATGTCAGTCATACTGTCAAGGGCACTCTTTCCATCTTCTAGAAGCTTCTTGCACTCTTTTGGGTTCCCTTGCTCGAGTTTAAATGTGGCGATTTGCATGTTGATGTAAAGTATTGGCTCTTCAATACGCTGCTCTCTGGTGGCTCGAAGTTTCTCTATCACCCCTTCAAGATAGGTAATTGCAGCTTCTTTCTCTGCATACTGTCTAGAAACTATGACAGCAAAGTGTGCAAGCTTGAGAAGATTGATTTTAGTTTCAAAGTCGGTGATGAAATTGTGATATAACTGTATCAGAGCATCACCGGCCTGAAATTGAATTTAACAGGAAAAAAAGTATTAGATGCATATGGAAAGGAAACATAGACAAAGATAAATCAAATTTAATCTTTTCCAAGTCCAACAAGTTGGGAACCACATTTGAGGAGAGCAATGTTCAATTCATGGTACCCAAGCCAATAAATAAAAAAATAGTAGTAGTGCAAAATCATGGTTAATCACTTGGACAATTTAATTCACTTGGCAAGTGAATCAGATACTTTGCATCAAAATGTATTTGAATAGGATATATAGCACTGGATCTATAATAATGTTTGTTGTTAGTCATTGATAACATGACAGTCTGCAATCTAACCTCATTTAAGCATACGCATGTTAATAACATAACCTTATCACATTTTATATAATGCAGCAACTAAAATTTCATAGGTCCTTAAGCCGGGGAATTTCTTTATCAATATCGTTTGTATAGGATACAAACAAAGCAATGATAGCCAAAAGTTTGCATGGCAATCATAACGACTAAGGGCTTGGGGTCATTACGCAAGAATAGGAGAATTAGTAAATGACCAGATAAAAACTAATATGCCTTTGCTGCATGTTAGAGCCCAATCACACCTCACCCTTAGAGCACAGTTCACAAGATCCATTCATAGCAAAAATATTAACAGACTCATTTCTGCATATAATTAATGCCCCATACCAATGATACTCCACCCTTGGGGTGCACAGTTCACAAGATGCATTCGTGGCAAAGACCTTGATAGCCCAATCACACCTCACCCTTTTATTTTTTTATTGATAGGAAAACAAGATTTTAATGATAATGATAATAGGCTTAGCCCAATTACACGGGAGAATCCCTTTGCAGATTAATTTCAATCTCTCACATCCAATTCTAGAGATAAGACTCAATTTCTCTCCTGCCTACATCATCCACTCATATCTAGGATAACCAATAATAAGCTAAACACGAAACAAAAACATAATGTAATTGTCATGCACACTACAAAAAGTTTCTTCAATGTTGTGATCAGCGGCACGTTAAAACCCCTAATTCCCACGTAAAACCTCAGTTCATAACGCAGAACCCAGTTTCCCAATCTTCATTCTCAATGGAAACCCTAATTATCCAGGAAGAAAAAAAACAAAACTCCGCCTCACATATAAAAAGGGGCGTTTTGAGATTCAAAAATCTTAATCCTCAAACCCATACACGCACGAATATACTTGGAGCAGAAGAATTGGGCAGCGAAAGAAATCACACAGACCTGGAATACGGCGAGGGCGACGAACTGCTCGAGCTTGGCGGTAAGCTGGTGCCAGAGCTTCCTCTGATACAGATCTGCGAGAGAGGCGTACCAGTCGGCAAGCTCCGGATGCGCGTTGCGCAGCGACTCCAGGTATTGCAGCGGCGCAGCCATGTCTGTGACGCACGGATAGAGAGAGAAGAGAGAGAGAGAGAGAGAGAGAGGGGAGAGCCGGTTCGTTTTTATAAGAGAGAAGCTTCTTTTTCTTGAGTTCAAAGAAAAGAACAAAAGATACTGAAAATACAGGAATGCCTTTGGTTTTATCAGCTGTTTCGGTTCGTTTCTGGATTAACCCGGTTTCCATCTTTGGAGACCTTTCTATCTTAATAAGAAAGCAAGGAAAACGTTTTTACAATTCTTACCTATCTACGAGGGATATTATTTTTATACAGAGTAATTCTTTTGAAGATCTTATTTTTTTAAAATAGAGAATACTATTAAAAAAATTATTTTTTTATAAATAAATAATATTTATAATCTTAAAATGTATAAATTATACGCACTTTCTTTAAAAAAAGTTATCAAATCTATAATCTATATAAAAAAATTATTTATTTAATAATGAATCTTACCATTTCTAAAAGAAGTGTTAGGAGCTTGTGCATCATAGACCTGTATCTAATATTATTATTTTTTTTATAGATTTTAGATTTAATCATTTTTTTCAAAGAGGGTACCCAGGCTTTGCATACCCTAAAAAATATTATTTATTTTCTATCAAATTATATCACGTAGTATAAATACCTTCAAATATAACATTCTACATTGTCAAATTATCATTTTTCTTATCATTTTATCCTTTAAGATGTTAAAAAAATAATTTGGCACGTCATAATTATTAATCTTTAATTTTAACCATGGTCCATATATGTGCTATTTGATGTATGGCAATACGTAAGTAGAAGAGTGAAATATTATTGTTAAGGAGGTATTTCGTACACCTTTGGGCTGGATTAGGTCTTGAATATTTCACTTCTACACCAAAAAAACATAGAGAGTGGGAGGCCTTGGTGGAGGCCAGTGAGTCTCCAATATTTGAGTCAGTATCTCCTTAGTAGGTTATGCATGAGTTTAGAAGAATTAAAGAGAGTTCTTTGTATCTGAAAGTCAGCTTTTATACTAGATTTCTTAGTGGAAACAACTCATACTTGACCTCAGAGAGTTCATGTCACTTCAATTGCTCATTTAGTCATAATCCTTTAATAAGACGTGACTCCTAGGGGGGCGCCATTAATGTACTGTGGCTTCCTGACTCACTTTACCCTACGGACATTCCCTGTCAACTCTCTTCATGCCTATTGTCAGGAGATTAAGGATTTTCCATATCTTCCGCTCATCTACCTGCACAGGTTCCCTAAGATTGGGTATCAACAGGGGGTGTCAGGGTGACGAGTCTCATATACACTTTACCGGCTGCTTTTCCCACTCGTGGGTTACTTCATGGATAAATTTTGCTCATAGGCTGAGTGTTCTGCAGAGGCCCACAAACTCCTTTCAAATGAGGGTCATTGGGCCTTTGTTGGGCTCTTTGACTCATTCCTCAAAAATCCCTCATGGGCTTCTCATAAGGGCCAAGAGAGGGAAAAATCTCATTACAATTATTAAACCATCAACAGTCTTGAATCTGACAATTCAATAAAGAGTTCAAAACACTATAAATTGTATTAAATAAATAATATAGTGAGCTATTTAGTTAAGATAAATGCTTTAACTATAAAATAAATTCTATACAAAGTAAATTTACAAGTTTGTATAGTTTGATATGATACGTTAGATTATAAAGTTATTTTTATTATAAAATAGATTTAACAAATCATATAAAACCACATCAACTTATTAATTTATTTTTATTATATCTCTTGTAACACTTTCGTAGTTAATTCATCTTCATCCCCTCAAGTTCGGATAGCTATTTAGTAACTGTAGTTACTCTAGGTTGCAAACTTGCATAGCCTTCATTGCCAAAGGAGAGATTGTCGTCCCAGAATGAAGAGAAATGGGCTGGGTTCGAAAGTTGGCTGATGGGCCCAAGTTTGTTAGAACTGGAATGGGTTTTTAACATGTTTGGACGTAAAAAAATTTTAAAAAAATTAAAACCTTCAGGAATCAGAAGTTTTTAAGATTTTTCTGAATGTGGTGAATCTATTGAGACATGTTTTTATTGGGATTGGCTGAAAATAATTAAGGAAGAAATTTTATTTTAATAATTTTTTTAAAAAGTTTTACAAAAGTTGTTTTGATTTTAATCTGTCAAAGAAATTAAAATGAAAATTATTTTAATGTTTGAATTGAGAGTGAAAAATGAATGAATTTCTTTAAAAAATGTATTGTTACCATACATCTATGTCAAATACCATGCTTACACCCTATTTCCATGACACGGAGTCGAAGTTGCGGTATTGCCCATCAACCATCATATTAATCTTTTTTTTATTAAATTATAAAATTTCTTTTTTTTTTATTAAATTATAAAATTTTAAATTAATGAATAATGTCACACCAGCACAGTAAAATATGAGAGGAACAAGGTATAAGTCTATATAATTTTTCTTAAGACTTCCAGCATTTTTTTCAAGATGCTTATATCTATTAAAATCTGAAGATGAGAGCTACGACATGTTTTAGGTGCGGTTTGGATGGTAAGATGAGACGAGAGAATGTTAAATGAAAGTTAAAAGTTGAATAAAATATTATTATAATATTTTTTTAATATCATTATTATTTTGAGATTTTAAAAAAATTGAATTATTTATTATATTTTATGCGATAATTTGAAAAAATTGTAATGGTGAAATGAAATAAAATAGTAGTAATGTTACATATAATCATAGAGAGCATAAACGATGTACAATCACTTTGAAAAAGAGTTCAATCTATTATTAAAAAATTAATTTTTTTATATAATTGTTGTATTTATTTATTTTTTTAAAAATAATTACACAACGTTTAGATATTTATAACTATAAATATTATTTTTTATAAAATAATATAAAATAAAATACTTTCATTATCTAAATGTAACCCTAATTTTGAATTTGCAGCTGAAAAATGATGGAAGAGAGGAGACCATAATGTTATCACAAATGATAAAATTGATTAGGTACTTATTCATGGGATTGGAAGATGGATAATGATGACAGTGCTTTAGGTGCACGTGTCAGCCTTGCCTTTAGGGATTTCATGATGATGTTTTTCATTTCTAATATGGTAATTATTAGTTAGCCAAGGTTCATGATGGATGCTTGAAAGACACTTATGATTTATTTATTTAGAGTAGATAATAAAAATCACTTTATTTATTTTAAATAATGTTTTTTATTTTAATTTTAAGTTTAAGTTTTAAATTTTAAAATTTTTATCATTTTTAATAAACATAAGCACGTATAATTATGTAAATAAAATTAAGTATAGATAATATTTTTCTATTTTTTTTATATCATTTATTAATTTTTATTCTTTATATATTCATTTTAGCAAATAATATGATTGCAAGAAATATTAAGAGAGAGATAAAGAAGAGAAAAAACAAAAAAAAAAATTGGATAATGATAGGTTACTAATTTACTACCTTCTACCACCTATTTACTACTCTCTTTATTTTCTTAATTTTTTATTATTTTTTTCACTTAATGGTTAAGGAATTAATTATTAGTAAGTTGTATTTTTTTTAATTTTTTATTAATGATTAGGATGTTAAAAAAATATTTAAAAGAAAATAATAAAAAAATAAAAGTTTCAAATACACTATGAAATAGTAAATGAGTGGTAGGAAGTAATAAACCTATCATTATCTTTTTTTGAAACATTGTTAGCCATTTTTCATTTAAAATGAGAAAACCAGTGTGATTGCTCTTAGTGCTTTTGATTTAGCTTTGTATATATATATATATATATATATATGAGTGTTTAGTCTTCTAGTAGAATCATAACAAAAAAAAAAGGAAACACCAACCGACCAACCACACCACCATGAGGCGCAACCAAAACCACAGGTGGAATAGGCGCCGGAGGAGCCAATCCATCAATTTTCTGCAGTGAGTGGTTCAATGATTTCCATACTTGACTTCCCTGCAAAGCAAAGTTATTCTTTAACACACTTTATTAACAAACATGCAAACACTTCCCACCCCACACTCTTGAGACACAAAGGCAGAAACTAAAAAGCAAGCAAGATGGTGGAGTTGAGAGCTTTATCTGCAGCAGCACCCTTTATTCTTTTCCTCCTCGGTTTCACAACCCTGATAATCCTGACCACCCATTCAGCTGCCATTGAAGTTGGTGATGGTGCAGTTGTGGAGGAAGGCAACCATGTCAGGGTTATTGAATTGCATGGAAAATGGCAAAGGAAGCTTTGGATGAATCATGGAAGTTTCCGAGGCCCTCGAAAGCAACTTGTCAACCCTACTGTCCAGCACCCCTTTCAAGCACGAGAGTTCCCTGTATAGTTTCATTTTCCTTTTTCTGTAATGATATTAGTTTTACTATTTGATGTTCATGTTATGTTCGACTTGCTTATTTGTGGAACTCCTAACCCTGTTTGGTACACGGGAAAAATAAAGACTGTACTTTGAATTGAACTCTGATTTTCTGCTTGCGTGAGTCTCTGACTCACAGAGAGAGAGAGCCTTCATTTATATAGGTTTTTTTGATCTGCAATGTTTTTGAGAAGTCTATTAATTAAAAAGGCAAGGATCAAGAGAAGTGGGGGCGTAATCAAACAAGTCCTGCCTCTGATGACGAAGTTCAAGGACCCAACAGCAGAAACTTTGGGAAAACCATATGTATTTTAAAGTACTACAATCTACAACCAAACAGTTCTCCCCTCTAAAACGTGATTTTCCTGCTATTTGAGCTCACTAATTAGGAAAAGGTAAAAGGAAATAAACAAGTTTTGAGTAGCAATCTGACTAATTATATCTCTTTGCCGAATTATAGTGAACTCTTCATCATCCTTTTTTTCATTTCTTTTGTGTTTTGGGTTGAAAATTGATATGGAGGGGGTAACGATTTGCATCCTGTTGATTCACGAGAGAAGCAAGAAGCAAAGATAGACGGCCAAAGAAAAGGACTTCAACCTAAAGGCTGGGAAATATGCCAAGTGCACAGCAGGGTCAGCCTCAAACAGGGCACTTGCAGATGGAAGTAAATCTATAATCTTAATAATACCAACAACAGCTTGATGTTCTTTCCAAATTAAACCTTAAATTTTCAATAATGAACACCAAACAGTTTCAAAATCATTGTAATCTGAACCCTCGGACAGTCCCCTGTTAGCTACTTGGTGAGCCCTTTGACACCCAAGAACAAAAAACCTTCATTAATTAGTTTGTGTATACAAACGATTAAGCATTTGTACGATTTGTTTACGGGACAAATTGCATCACCCATAACCTGAAAGGAAAGATTTCTTCTATTTGACGAGGGATTATAAGTAGCAAAACTCGATTCTCTGACATTCTTATGGGAAAAGAAAGAGACATATGTCTTTTGACTGGAAGATCATTCACTATATAGAGAAATTTTGGTAGCAAAAATATGATGTAAATCATTAAAAAAGAGTTTTAACTACTAAGAACTAAATCCGAAAGTAAGATCAAACTTGCGACTTACTATAGAATTACCAAAAAATATAATAAGAAACACGAATTGGGATGTGCTTTCATGGATAATGATGGCGATATATTCCAAAATGTTGAGCCATGAAATCCAATCTCATTTCTACGCTGGTTTGTTATACACATATTTGGTTCTTGAATTGCAAGATGGCACAATCATCTCGCAAGGGTTGGTACCAACGTCGGCTCTCTCAATTTTAAACACTTCAGTTATTTTTAGATACTCGATCTGACAAATCTGAGACGTAAATTAGCACCTATCGCGATTCTATCGGCGTTGATATGGCACGCCTGTGTGTGATATCCCATATTGAGTGAGTACAATTGGTGAATGGAATACTAAAGGATAGATGGAATGATCATCATGGTTCAAAATGAAAAAGAAAACAAAGACCAAATATGCAAATAACCCTATATTTAACAACAGGTGGTGATGCATGGTAAGCTATATCTTAATATGGTGATTAAGCATCGAGTTAAGGACCCCAAATTATTCAGTCAAATCAAAGAAAACTCAATGATCCCAGCATCAACTAATAAATCTTGTGCAAAATAAAAAACAATCAAATAAAAGGAACTTGGAACCTCTGAGTGTATACCGACAATTCCATATAATTCGTAAATATACGTACACAGGGTGTGACTTTGCAATAATTCATTTGGAAATACATACAAATATATTCAAGCAATAATATAAAAAAGGGAAAATAGATATTACAAGAAAGATACAAAAAGGTAAAAAAAAAAAAGAAGAAGGTGAAATTGCATATGATTGAATCGAAATTGTGTCACAATCAATAAACAATACCAGGTTTTGAATCCCAGATGCGTTACTCTTCAAGTAGGTTTAGAAGATTGTGTTCAGGAGCACTGAGAGACGGTAGAATCATGCGATTGGAACGGGTTGACCTTTGTTTTGTCTCAGCAGCTTCAGATGCAAGAGCAGCATCCTCATTCATCACTGGCAGATCAGTTTTCCTTAGCACGCCTGCAGATGCTCTCTCCTTCCATATTCTTCCATCCTGATGACAGTGGAAGTAGATATCAAAATTTAAGAAGTTAGGATGTAACAGTCTTCATTGATAAGTTTTAGGGATGAGTTAACAAAATATGGCTGTTATTTAGTCATGCACAAAAATGCATGCAACACCTACATTGATTTCCATCAGTCATGCCATAGTTCTATACAAATTCCAGAACATTTCTTGGTTCTAATAAAAGCCACTTTACATGACCCATTCAAAGTAATTTTGGTAGAACAAAATGTATGAAGAAGGAAGAAGGAAGAAGGAATGTACTGTCTTTCTCCTATCCAAGTCTTAGTAAACCTATGCCCATTATGCTTTTTTTCAAATCCTAGTTTGCAACATGCGCATGCAGCATCAAAAGGACATCCTAGATGGTACAAATTAACATGATCTATATAAGCTATCCTGTGCAATCCATAATTGCATTGGATACTGCTCTACACTTTCCATTATCGTGCAAGTGAAGCTGACACTGGAATACATACATAATGCTTCATATAATTTCACCACTTATGAACCATGATGTGAAAACGCACATAAAATACTAAATAAGAATTCAGACTTCAGGTGACAATGCGGATTGTCTTGCAGCACCGGTGGATTTATGAAACATATATATTACCAATTAAAGGAGATAAGGAGCTTTGTCTGAGCTTTAGCTCTACAGAATAGGTCCCGCATCCTTTGCTTTGTAAAACCCAGATTGGATTTGGAGTCTGGACCATGGTGGAGAGTACATCTACATTTTTGTCTTTAAGTTATCTTGGAAGCAATACGAGTAGAATAAATAAAATAAGAGTGAGAAAAATTTTTGATTAAAACAATGGGTTATGATCGTTTCAGAAATTGGATTTGCATACTTTTCTAGGTAGAGAGAGAGAAATCGATTACATTTCTCTCACAATGCCAACCAGCAATGCTGTCATTTAATTGAGACGGAAGAAAACCAAAACAGTCTGACAAAGTGTAAATGTAACTGGAATAAAATCATAGAGGGGAGATTAGGGCCTATTGACCAGGAGTGAAATCATAAAGGATTTTTGAATCTGCAGCAATTAATACATTATGCATGCTGATTGAGATTTTTTTATTATTCAGAAATGTTATGAGCATATCTCCATTAGAGAATTTACCACTGATTAAAGGGTAATAAAAAGTGTCTAATTGCAACTTAATTTAAAATAAAAAACTGGTCTGGTATACACTAATCAAACCAAACTATCTAGAGCAAGCCACCACACTGCACAAAGACACAGAAACAAATGTTCCTACATCCTTTGCTGTGTATAACAAAAAATAGTAAAAGATACAACAAGTTTCAAGCTTACATTGAGAATTGAAGGTTCAGGTAATGGACACTGAATAGGTCTATCATTGTCACGAGGCTCAGTCGGGTGCTCTACCGGTTTAAACTCCACTGCTACTTCAATCCCATGAGAAGCAGTAATGGCACCGGTAGCTACACCTGTAACTCCTGGGTTTGGAGGCAATGCTTCCCTCTCATCCTGCATCGGATAAAGCATTATTAAGCCAAAAAATCTACAAAAAATTCCCATGTACAAACATCAAACCATGTCGCAAAAACAGCACCAATGAAAACACATAAAAAAGCTGAGGGGACGAAAATCATATAAATATGCTACAGTTGAAGCAGGATAAGGTGTTTCATTCTAAAGGTAACAAGGAAGAACAATTCCTCCACGTAGAAAAAGGATTAGCACGTACAGCTCAATAAAAAAAAACTAAGGTCCTAAATTTTTCGGAGACCAAGGTCTCCGACAGTCAAACAGTTCAAACCAATCGTCTGATCTAGGCTATAGGCAGCTAACTAACGGAATCCCATCCTGATAAACCCTAAATAGCACATTCCTTATTCAGTTATTCCAAGTCCTCTAAGCGGATTGAAAATTCAATCGAGAATTATGGGTAATTCATTTGACAGCAGGAGAATGGTCAGAAGTCCGAGATCAGGCCAGCTAGATACAATAGGACCAGCTCAAAGAAAAAGAAAAGAAGAGGAAAATATACAATACGCCCAAAAAATCAGATCCAAACAGAAGAAATTTATAATATTTCAGAAAGTTTGAAGCTTAATAATAACAATATTTAGCATCAAACATAAGGGGCAGATCCCGACAATATCTCCAAAACGTAAAACCAAATCAAACCGGAACTTCACAAATCGTAGGACCCATTGAAATGGTTTAACTGTCAACCCCAGTCCAGCATCGAAAATCTTTTAGGCCCGGCCAGGAAAAAAAAAGACCAGATTACAGGAATGCAAATAAAGAAGAAGAAACCAATCATTTACAAAGGAGAGAGCTGTATTCTTACAAGGGCACTCTGAGTTCGACGATGTCCAGCCCTGCTGACAGACAACCTTGAGAAAATACCCACCATAATATCCCTTTCCTCCAAAAAACTATCAAATTGAGACAAAACGGTCCTCGGATGTTGGCTTTGTTCGTCCTAAGAACCTCTATCTCGCTCTATCGCCTCTGTCTCAGTACAGTACATAAGACAATCCGAATAGTCGCTTCCAAATCGCCTTTCAGACGCAAAAGGGTGTTCTAATCTGGGTTCTATTTGTCCTATAAAACCAATTCCACCGTCTCTCTCTCTCCACAGCTCTCTCTATCTTTCTAGACTTGGAAAGAGAGAGTAGGCAAAAAGTGCGTGTGGGAAGAGATGATAAGGTAGTGGCTTTGCTGAGGTAGCTTGGCTTAATGGGTTTTGTCCACTTGGATTCTCTGTCTCTTTGCAGTAAATCATACACTTCTGAGTCACCGCAAATAAAGCTGTGAGTGGGAAGGGTTAAGAGAATCCCATTAAAGTCAACAGCCACCGGCTACAGCGAGATAATATAAAAATATTTCAAGGAGAAAAAACAAATGAACTCTTTCGTTTTCTATTCCCATAAAACTTATAATTTATTTTACATCTTAAACTATTATATCTTTGAAAAATTATATTCTAAACTATCAAAATTAATAATTTATATTCCAAACTACTGAACTGTCATATTTTTCATTTTTACATGCGAAATTTCAAACCCTAGTTGAGAAATTGAGAATAATTAAAAGTAAAATCATATCTATTATATTTATTTATTAGGAGTGCTACCCACATCCCGCTCCACATGAGGAGGGTTAGTTTTGCCCCTCAAAATCCAGCTCCTCACCCTAGGGCGGGGTGCCCCATCTGCATGCCAGGAGATGGATTGGCCCTCTAGTCAATCAGTCCACCGCCCACCCACAATGAAAAATAATTGAAAAACACAAAAAATAAAAAAAAAAATCACAAATTCATCCACATCAAATCGAAAAGCAACAAAAAATCAAAACAATGTATACATCATATGATGGAGAAACACCCCAAAGGAGAGAGAGAAATAATGATTAATTAAAACCTAATCTTAAAAAACGTTGTTTATGATGTATTATTTAAAAATAAAATCTAGGTTAAAACGATATCATTCTATTAAATATTTTTTTAATTGTATATATAATTATAAATAATAGTGGGCCTGGGCCCAGCCAACCCCCGCATGGCGACGACGCAGGGCCTAGGACTAAGTGAGGTCGAGGCGGTGGGGGCAGGAGAACGGGATGCGGGGTCCTGCCAGCCACCCCTATTATTTATAATGCTTGTAATTTTTGTAGGATATATTAAATCAGATTCAATTTATTGGAAACTCATTAAAATACATATAAAAGTGACATAAGGTAAATATGACTCAATTACTAACATAAGGTAAATATGACTCAATTACTTAAAAGAAATAACGAGACATCTATAAAAGGAACACTACAAAGGTGAAGATATAGCAACTCTAAAAAAAGACTACTACTTTACAATTGGTGGGACTCTCTTTTTAAGATTCCCTAAACGGCTCATAGACAAACTTTTATACTAAATCCCACATAAATCTCTGTGTTTTTTTCTTCTTTTTTTTTAACATTTTATATGCTTTGTTTATTTTATAGGCAAACATCCGAGAATTGTAACGACACCCAAGCCATCATCATATTATTTGATTCCGATAACGCTGAAAAATCCATCAATGGTTTTGATATTTTTACTTTTACTTTAAACCATTTTTATTCCAGCTGAAGGCATTTAGATGACTTAGAGCACTGACATTAGCTTCTTCATTTTTAAAATTTGAAGAAATGTAGATAAAATGATCTACATTAACTTATTCAAAAAGTAACAATTTGAATTATGAGTTACAGTAATTTTAAGTATATTTTTAAATTTAAAGATATACTATTCATATTCAAAAGTAATATTTTATTGTAAAAATTATCTCAATTGTTTTGATTTTTAGTTTTGAGTTTTCACAATTTCACTTCCCTCGAATGCCATTTTATATTAATTTTTGTGTTCAGTTTTAAAATATGTAAAAGAAAAAAAATATTATTATTAATTAATATAGTTATTGTAATTGCAAAATATAAAAAAAATTAAAAATTATTATTATATTATTATTTTGACTAATTTAATATAGGGTTATGGTTAGAGAGATTTTAGATTTATGGAAAACATGTACTTTATCATCAAATTTTGAATTTTACTTTGATGAAACCAATGCTAATGTTCTAAAATTAGCATTGTATAATGCAAAATTTGCAAAATATTACATGATTTTACATTTGGTTATTTTACTCAAAACTTATTCTCACATTGGATTATTAGTCAAAATAATAATAAAATATTATAAATTTAACAATTTGTTTTTTCAATTTGTTTTCTATTAATTTTTTTTCTAAATTAAGAACTATTTGGAAATACATTAATACAAGTGTAGAGCAATATTTTTGGAGTGCAGCAAATACATTCTAAATATTTAATACAACATCATTGAAAAAAATACATATGTCTATTACATTTTTATCTAAAAAAAACACCCATTAATTTTATTTTTGTTTCTAGCTCAATTCCCAGCCTTGGAAGCACTAAAACAAAGCACAAATCCAAAAAAAAAAAATCTAAAATTTAAAGATTGAACCCAACAATTAGAGGCAAAAAAAAAAAAAAAAATTGTAAACGAAATAAATGATGCAGAAGAAAAGCAAAGGAACGAAATAAGAAATAGTGATTTAGTGTAGAAGAAAAGCAAAGGAAATAACAAGTACTTGAAAATAATTTTTAATCAATTTAGTCTAGTTACAATGACCACCAAATATAACCACAAATCTCAAATTACTATAGCTAAAAGTCATATCCTTTTAAAGTTGCATAATCCAATATAGATTATTTTTGGGTCTATTAGCCAAACTCTTCAATAGATTTGCATTTGCATAATTAAATGAGGATGCACTAAGAGATTAATCATGTTATGGTTTAGCAAAGAGCTTTGTTAGCTACTCATCATCTTTACACATAACACTTATTTTTATTTATTTTTTTATTTTTAAAATTTATTTTTTATTTTATTATTTTTAAATTAATTGAGTTCTTTTACTTATTATCTATATATCATATATTTAGTGAGAAAAAAATAAAAAATAAAAAATTATATATAATAGTAGATATGTAAAAATGATGAGTATAATTTTTTTTTTTTTTTTTTAAAAAAAGGCATTAATGATGGTGAATTTAGCAGCACATTTTTTTTTTATGTACTAAATTGGGCTTTACAATGAAAGAGCACAGAGCAAACCCAATGAAGTTCACAATGCCTAGCCTCATTTATTCAGCCTTCCAACTAACATGGGTGTCCGTACAGCTTCCTTCGGCTATGCACCAATGGGATGCAAAATCAATATCTAATTATTAAATTTTTTTCAAATTATCAAATAATATATAATAAATAATTTTATATTTTTCAAATATCAAAACAATAATAATATTAAAAAATAATATTTTATTCAATTTTCATCTTATCTAGGGGTGTAACCGGTCCGGTCCGGTCCGGTTTTGGACAAAATCTAGGACCGAACCGGTATGTACCGGTTTTGTATTTTTCAAAACCGATTACGCCCCGATTACCCTCCTAAACCGGTACTTCCGGTTTTACCGGTTTCCGGTCCGGTCCGGTCCGGTTTTCCGGTTTTTTTTAAATGTAAAAAACATATAATAAAATGTTAATTCTTATTATAAAATATTATTAAAAATTTAATATATATATTATGTTTAAAGCATATGATCAATTAAATTTTTATCTTTAAGATTAAACTTTTATTTTATAAATTATAACAACATTATCTTATATATAATTATATTAATAACATATGATCAAATAAATTACAAATGTTCATATTTAAGATTAACATTTTATGATATTATTTATAAATTATAATATAAAATTTTTTCATATATGATATATAATTATATATATTATATATAAAAATTTAACATATAATTATATATTATATATATAAATATTTTGTATAATATATAAATTAATTTTTATATTTTTTTTTTCCAACCGGTCCGGTTCGGTCCGGTCCGGTCCCAAAAACTACGGAACCGGAACCGGACCGGAACCGGCCGGTTTTCATAAAATAGAAACCGGTTCCGGACCGGACCGGTTCAAAACCGGACCAACCGGTCCGGTTCGGTCCGGTCCGGTCCGGTTTTCCGGTTTCCCGGTTTAAATTTACACCCCTAATCTTATCTCATCTCAACTTACTATTTAAATGACACATGTTCATCATTCTCTTCACCTTGATTTTCTAAATTTTGAGTATGGATGGTGAAAATCTGAGTTATGTAGTCCCCAGAAATTCCTCCATTACTTTGTTATTTTGATTTTGAATTCGTAATCAACATTCGATCCATCAAACAAAAGGTATTGATAGAAAACAAGCACAATATCAATATGATCACAAAGAAAACTCGTATCAGTGTCGGATCAATGCTGTCTAGTCTGATTTCAATAAGATCACCAAAGTGGCATTCCACTCCGGTGGTGGCAGCCCTAGAATGAATCTATATATATATATATATGGATTGTTGGAACTTGGGATCATTAGAACATGCCAATCTTTGAATCAACTCTCACAAAGAAACCAATGTAAATAGGAGAATGAAGAATATACTGAGCCACCCCTGAGAAGCAACGGTATTATATGATTCAAGATGGATCACAAACCCAGAATCCCATCATTTATTCCCCCTGAAATACAAGTAAATTTTCTGCACAAACAAAAGAAGAAAAAGGATGTAAACCAAGTCAGAGATTTTTCTATAAGAAATGTGCATAATAATTACCCTGCTTGTCATTTTCCCAAGAAAAAATATATGCACACAAATCAAAGTCAACATTTGATCTTTTTTTTTTTTTTACAAGTAAAAGTCAACATTTGATATTTACATTGCATATATGTAGAGTAAGAACTTCACTGGTTTCTCTTTTGATAAGTAGAACCTTCACTGATTTCTTAAGCACTTTAAATGCTAATATTTCTTGGTGCATGCCCTTTGCAATTATTTCTACCTGAATCTCTAACAATTTGTTTTCATTTCACTAGCATTCACCTTTATTATATCATGTTTTCTACTTGTATCTATGTTGGCCACAAAAAATTCAGCGCCTATGGGGAAAAGAGACGTAAGAGAGGAGGGGGAAAAAGAAAAAAGACAGAAAGAACTCACGACAGATGAGCCACTTTAAGTGCAAGAATATGTATAGTATTTGCACCCAGAGGGGCTACCATAATCACTCTCACTTTGGAAAAAGACAATGTATGTGTTCTGATTCTGACCTGAAGTACCCATAAGCTTAGAAGAGACTCCAAGCAAAATAAGGCAAAGCCAACTAAGTAAAATATCTGCAGTAAAACCAAATGACACATTAGGCAAAACCTAGCACCAAATCAGATAACTTACAAAAACCATCTTTGTTAATGTTGCAGTTCAACAAAAGTTACACAATGCTCTCAATAGCGTTTTGGTCTTCACTGTTTGATGCCTTGAGAGAGTAAATTTGCTTTCTAAAGTAAGCATCAGAAAGCAAGCATCATGTTAAAGGAATCACATGATGCAGATCAGAAAATGGTCACAAAGAAACAGTTTTTAGACAGATATAGAATTCAATTATAACTACCCTAAAATCATACGAACAACTTCATGACTTGTGTAGTTTTATTTTCAAATGTACGTAGAAAATAAGAACAGCAATGCAGGCATGCATACATTAAACAACTTACCCCAACCATTACATGACCATTGAAGAGATCAATTGCAGCAAGGATTCCCCTAAATTAGAAATAAAAATAAAATAAAATAGACATATTAGTTAAAAATTTATGACATGAGAAAAACACCATACATGCAGGGCTCAAAGCTTATCAACAAACCTGTATCAAAATTACAAAGACACCATGGAAAAGATGCAAGCATGTTATGTACGGTACCACAATTTCTAAATGATTGAAATTAAGTTCACCACAGCACCAGGCTCTCTCTAGTTACTTTATACAATTTAATAACATGGTGATAAAAAATTCCATATAAAAACCCATTCCCTTTACTTCCTTTTTTTAAGTAATAACCCAGTCCCTTTCCTTTAGGCCTCGTTTGTTTTCACAAAACTTCTCAACTCATCTCATTTTATCTAATCATTACAACTTTTTCAAATTTTCATACAAAATAAAATAAACAATTCAACTATTTCAAATCCCAAAACAAAAGTAATATTAAAAAAATATATTCTAATAATATTTTATTCAATTTTCAACTTCCATCTCAAATCATCTCATCTCATCTACAAAAACAAACGAGGCCTTAATTAAAAAGGGTTAAGAGGAGGAAGATTCAACAATGAAAATTCTGCAAAAAGAAGGATGACTACGGCCCATTAAAGTTTGTTAGTTTCTTTACTATGACATTACAGAATATTCATTTTCAAGGATATTTGCCACTCATAAAAGGCCTATTGGTGTAGATGTTCTTGAAAGGTCTATATCAAGAAGGTTAAGTCCTGCTCAATGTTCACCAAGGACAAGTTTATTTCTTTGGCCTGGTTAACTTTAGACATAATTTGTAACGTTGTCCGGTTAACTAAAGATTTTTATACAGTCGCTAAACATGTGTAAAGCAGCAACTAAAGTGCTCAAGCATTCTTTTCATCTGTATTTATTTATTTTTGGATAAGTAATAAAACTTCATTAAGAAGCACAAAAGGTACACCCCAGGTCCAGCGGAAGTATACAAGAGAAACATCCATCTAGAAGGAGAAAAGGATATAAGAAAATCATGAACGGTAAGCCTATTAAAGTCTATGGAAGTTGTCCAAAGGAAAAAAAGTAATAAAAAAGAAAGTTTTGAACTCCTCCAGGTCCACTCATGATCCTTAAATTTCCTACCATCTTTTCCCTTCAAATACACCATATGAAGCACATAAAGAACCATCCTGCTGCAATTTGTGGGTTGGCACTTAACCCTCTCCAACTTTTCATCAATTCTCTTCACAAGATACTTAATTACAAACATATTTGTCTGATATATTAATCAGAAATCAAAACCATTTCAAGCTTAAGTTCATACAGCCCATAAATCAATAACTTACGTCAATGACTTCCCATGAAAGACAACTGGAGGTGCAATGGCAGCGAATATACAAAACCCAATGTGAATCTGCATTATGCCAAATGGATTGATGGACAGAAAAATGAGACACCCACTCATGAGGAGAATGGCTTAGAGAGCATGATATAAAATATGGCACATACCAAGTAGAATAGGAAAAACCAACCAAATTTCAGAGCACTATCTGTCCTGCAATGCAAACAAATCCATTCACAATAACCATCAGCACACTCAACGCCACACTTCAATGAAATGACTGCAGAAATTATTTGAATTTAGTACCAAACAGTTAAATGTGTTTCCTCTGACTAGGTTGAATCGCACGCATACACACGTGAGAGACAGAGAGAGAGAGAGAGCAAACATTTGAGGTGCTGAACTTTGAAACAAAAGAAAATCATTACAAATAAACAATAGTGTCAAAACAAAAGATATTGCCAATAGTCTCTAGACCAGAAAATATCCTCTCCCCAATAAACAGGTGGAGGGTAAGGTCACTGATCCAGCCTCATGTGCCTTCAGCTGTATCTACTTCTAATGTCATTGAAGAGATAAATGTCCCAACCAATTATTAGCGACAGTGACTTCTATTTATCAGCTCCAGTAGGGGAAATAGACTCAAAATTATATGTTATCATCTCTTCACAAATAGAAGGAAAGACTGGAGCTTTTCTTTTCTCATGCAGAAAAATAGTTTCATCCACCATCAAACCACTATCACCTCCACACACTACCATGCCTATCAACACCCATGCTAAGCCACGAATCAATATGCATGTTCAGTTAAGAAGACATCCATATATAGAAATTTATAAGATTAGTGTTCAAGTAAGAGAGACCACCATATTAACAAGGAAGGTCAAAACACAACTTGGAAAGAAGACTGCAGACAAGAAAATTAGTTTCCATATCATTATTTCTCTGCATTATTAACACTAACCTCATAGCGCGATACAGAGGCCTGTACCATAGCACATATGACATTGGGCATCCAAGTAGAGCATAAATTGTGGAAAGGAAAAAAATTTTGACACCTGAGAGACTGAACCTCATCAGAAGAGTCAGTTTGAACTGAAACCAATGCCTAACCATACTTGAATGCACAGATATGATTGAACAAAAGAAGCTCACCCCCGCCTCTGATCCAGCACACCATCACAGCAATCATGTTAAAAACCAGACAAAGAACTATACCTGCACAAAGAGTACTACAACAATATCACATATAGCTGCAGGCTTCCACAATAAATAGTTTTTGAGCAAAGTTATTAGCAAGTAAAAAACCACAACTGGAGCCTTATAATGGGAATTTATGATCCTGAAGAAAAAGGGCAGTTTGGCAAGTGGAAACAGGAAATAACACAAAAAAACAAGCAGAAAAAAGAGTCCAAAGATAAGAGGGAATGACACAAATGAAGCTGAGTTTAAAAACAAATATAAAAACTAGAGAAACTAGGATATTTTTTGGAAAGAACAAGTGGAAATGTTTTACACTTCTAAGCCTACTCTTCTATTAGTAACAATAAAATCGTTTACTTATATTACAAAAGCAAGTGGAAAAATAAAGTCTTTTTTCTAGTAACCATTTAGTCTCTATTATCCACTAAATGTGCCAATTAGTACAAACTAAGTATGAAGAAATTATACAGAAAGAAAAGAACAATTCGCTAGCAATTAAACAGTAAATGGAACCAAAACAATCCTCTTTGTTGGAAAGAAATTTGTTGTCCATGGATGGAGTTTGCCTCCACATCACCTCGTCATAAACAAGATATATTAGTTTAAATCTTTTCTGCTGTAACTTCTTTTAGAATTGAAATTTTGTGATATGGATATAAAAAAGGAAAAGAACAAAAAAAAGTATCACATTTGCCAATTCCTTCATTTCAGTAGACAATCTAAGTTTTTTTTTATAGGAAAAAACAAAATTTTAGTAGACGATATAAATGAAAAAATATGATCTAAATGTAAGAAAAGGCAGTGATTGTTAAGAGCTATACAATACTACTTACAAGACACGCATCCATATAAATATAGTTTCAGAACACATAAGTTTACGCATTAAAATGTATGACCTCCCATACCTAGCCAACTTGCAAAAGCCAGATACTGCAGCCTTTGAGCATGGACCGGTATTTCATTGGATATATCATGATGAATAATTGGAAAAAATGGAGGCCAGTTTTTATCATCATTAGGGACACCAGCTGAACACAAAATTGAAAGCAGAATTACCAAATTAGAGAAATAGAGAATAGAAAAACAGATTTAAAAATGCATAATGACCTGTAGATGCTGTATGACATCGTAGTTACTTATAGAAACAATGTTGTGGCATCATAGTTTACCTTTAGTAACAGCATCTTCTCTCCGTCTTATTTCCTGTGAAAGGCAAGTTAGAGTACATTCAAATACAAGAATGATTGGTCAAAGACTAAATCACATTTAAGTGTGACCATAACCAAAAAATGATATATCACAAGCTATAAAAATCATTGTTACCTAAGACAACAAAATCTTCAATTTTAGAAATGAAGGCTAATAGGCCATTATTTCCAATGTAAAAAAAAAAAAAAAAAAAAACACTTTCAGAAAAGACCTTAATCATAGAACTGCGGCACTAACCTTTTCCCGCCTTTTGAGATCTGATTCCCAAGCTGCAAGTTCTCTCTCTTTGTTTTTAGAGTCCTACGTAAGCCATACCATCAAGTACATAACTTAAGAATAAAAAATTAAAAAAAATAAATAAATATAAAAAGAATTGTAAATAAATAGTAATAAGGCAGTAATCATATCTATTATTCTAACTCAAATCTCTCAAAAAGTTCCAATGAACAGAACAGAATAGTAAAGCTAATAGCAACTTCAGTACTTTCATCGTATCCAATGGTATGTCCACCGTCGCATCATGCTTCTGACCAAAGCCCAAGGTTTCAGGTCCCAATGATGGAATGCGTGGCTTTGATCCAGGAGCGGGAGCTCCTTTCTGCAAAAGAAAAAGTCCCATATGACGACACAATGGATAAGCAATTAACTTAACCACGTCTCTTTACTGAAAGTGATTTGATTTCGTATGAAAATACTTCTATTCTTAACATTTTCATTTTATCTCATATAATTTTTTTTAAAAATAATTTAAATATAAATATTTTTAAATTAATTATTACAACTTTTTCAATTTTATCATTATAATTTTTACAATCTTTTAAATAAAAATAATTCTAATTTTTTCAAAATTTTAAATAAAAATAATATTATAAAACTATATTTTAACAATATTTTAATTTTATAATATTTTTTATTTAATTTTTTATTTCTCATTTTTCAAAATTAAAAAAATACTCAATTCGAATTATATCACTAATATTCACAAACTATCTTATTATTATTTATAAAATTTTCATTTCATCTAACTTTCTAAACAATCAATTAATCTGTCTAGAGAGTTCAAATGAAACAGTTATATCAATAGTCAATGGTTACATATTGTATGATCAATTCTGGGACAGAATGCCACCAAACAGCTATGTTTCGCAAATACACCTATAATTCAAAGAAAAATCCCGTGGCGTCTAAAGATTTTTTACCAGGGAATTTGAACCTTAACCTGCGAGCATACCCCAAGCCCACTGCTTTTTACCACTTCAGCCAACCCCCAGGTACACATTATTTATTTCTTTACAACTATAATATCCGAGTAGCACCTCGATCTCGTTTTAAACCTCAAACAGCACAAAACCTCCCATCTATATAGCTTTCTTTTCTTTTCCTCAATTTTCTTCGCAACCAAACGGAGCAAAAACCGGGACTTCCAGATCCAGATCAAAGCTACCGCCCACCGCCAACAAAAAAAATATCCAAACTATCTCCAAACATATAAAAAACCGAATACCAGCCCAATCACACACAGGCAAACAAGGAATTTTTTTTTTTTTTTTTATAGAATTAAGATAAAAGAAAAATGTCATGAAGAGATAAAAATGAGGGTGATCCAAGAGGCAAAAACTGAAAAACGAACCCGAAAAGAAAGGAGACAGACAGAGAGAGAGATACCGAGAAGGGATTGACCTCCTCCTCGTCAAATGGATTGGGGTCGTGGTGGTTCCGATTCATTGTGTCACTCTCCCCCCCTCTCTCTCACTCCCACTTTTCAGATCACTAAAATCTTGCAGAGAAAAGCTCCGAATAGAGTGCCAAATTCTCACTACTTCTCAGAAGGAGACAGAGAGACAACCGGAGTGTGCGCGAGCACTTGTCACTTTTAATTCGGCTTGTTTACTACGCGGGATTAGTTTTGGAAAATTTTCTTGTAATGGAAGTTTGGTTTTAAACATATGCACCGAGATGTCAAAATATTTACGCTGGCTGCCCTTTCTCGTTTTGGCGGTGAATTTTGGAATTGGGCTGACTTTCTTGCGCTTCAGCTACGAGACTGGAATTGCACTTCTACTGGAATAAGCACGCTTTAGCCGTTGTTTAAAGATTTAAATAAAATATTATTAAAATATAATTTTGTAATATAATTTTATTTTAAAATTTAATTATTTATTATATTTTACATAAAAATTTAAAAAAATTATAATAATTAAATTAGTTGAGATAAAATGTGACGATATAGTTTATAAAAACTTCGTATTAATAAAAGCAAAAACTAATACAAATTATACAAAATACATTTAAGAATATTATTTAAGAGTATATGATATATTGGTCGAGTAATGCTATTCATTATCTCAACTTCTATCATCTTCCTATCATCTTATGATGTGACATTAAATGATTAGAGATTATTTATTATATTTTACTTATGAACTTATTATTTAATGTCACATCATGAAATGATGGGAGAATGATGAAAATTAAGATGATGAATAGATTTTTTTATTTGCAAAAGTGTAGATTTTAATTTGAGTTATTTGCCGGTGGGGGAGAGAATCGACATTTTCTCTGGCTGAGATAACAACATCTCCCACCAAAAGGAAAGAATTTTGTTGAAGAGAGTTAGCCAACTGAGAAGCCAGGAGGTAAATTGCATTCAAAAATTTAAAAAAAAAAAAAAATGGTAAATTGGGTTTGTCGTAATTTTACACACCAAACGGTAGAAGATATGTTTCTTCAGCAAAAGATACCCCTCAACCGACGGATGGTGGTGGGTTGGCAACTAAATAATTCAGGATATTCCTTTTCCAGTTGGCACCGTTAAATTTGGCGGAAGGAAAATGCTGCTATTCCCGCGGAACCCCCCGCTGCTGGGATTTTTTTGTTTAAAAAAAATTATTTTAAAGTGTTAAAAATACATGTGAAAAAAATATTTAAAATACACTAACGGAAACTCCGGTGACTGTCTTTAGAGGAAATAGTAGAGATAAAAGAGTAATGAAAGAGGTAAGAACGAAAGTGTAAATTCTTCCATTTAAATTGGAATGCAATAAGAGGAGATTCAGACTCGGTTTGGATAGTGAGATGATATGAGATGAAAGTTAAATAAAATATTATTTTTTAATATTATTATTATTTTAAGATTTGAAAAAATTGAATTGTTTATTATATTTTTTATAAAAATTTAAAAAAATTATATTAATAGAATGAAATAAAATATTTTTATTATCCAAACGGAACCAATATATAGATATTTTTCATGAAATTAATAAGGTGACAACATTTAATCATGTTGAAAGATCATTGACCATTTGACCTAAATGAGCAATCCTCCAATCTCTTTCCTTTGTCCATTTCCTTTTCACTCATTTTATCAATGCTTTCGTGCCCTTGGACCAAATATCTCGTTTGTTTTGGAAAAATATCTTATCTTATCTCATCTCATCTCATTCCATCTAATCATTACAACTTTCATAACTTTTAATACAAAATAAAATAAATAATTCAATTTTTTTAAATTCTAAAACAAAAATAATATTAAAAAATATATTATAACAATATTTTATTCAATTTTTTAACTTTAATCTTAACTCATCTCATCTCATTTAATTTTTAAAAACAAACGAGCCCAAAAGTAAAACATTTATTCTCGAGATCATTTTAAGTGCCACTTCAAAATTTTACAAACTTAAATAATGTTTATTAATTTAGAATATCATGACCGCCCACCCAATCAATTCGTTTCGATGTATTACCCAGTACACTATACATTCACAATTCACAATCCGTTTTGTTTTAAATTCTGTCTCATTCAAGGTGTTTTATTTAATAGAAAAATTTTATAATTTTTTCAAGATTGGATGACATTTTTATAAACTTTAAATCTAGATGCTCTTCATATGAATACTTTGTTGGATTACAATAAAGTGCGCTCTATACCTCCACGTATAGTTAGGAGGTTTCGGTCGGATGGAGCTTCAAATGGGAAAGAAATAGTGTAAGGTATGGCATACTCCTTGTAACATTCATCAATTGTTGAGCAAGCTAACGTCTTTTAGACCAGATGGTATAAGATATGGTCTTTAAATAAAAGAATTAGGTTCGAACTCTCTCACCCTAGTATTAAAAAAAAAAAGAATCATTGAACGAAAATGATCTGTATAACTTTAAAATATGTAAGTTCGGCAAACTTCTTTTGAAAAAAATGAATAAATCTAATACTTACATAAAAAACTTTATTTTTTAATAATAAATCCTATTGTTTTTTAAAGGAAGGGCATAAAATTTAACTATAATAATATTATATATAACTTTACTCATCACTAAAAATGCGAAATAAAGCTTTATTTGGGATATTAAATGGTATGGTATAAAAAAGAGTCGCACCAAAAGAGGTCCGAGACAATGGGCCAGCCCCGTCTACGTGGGTAGTCAAAGGAGTGGTCTCACACCTTGTGCCAATGTCAAAGATAATTTTCTATTGCAAATGGAGGGATCATGGAACTGCCTCACCCACAGCAACTGCAATACTTCTCCAAAACCAACATATAACCATACAACTGCATCGAAACTCTATTCTAAAACCAAAGTTTCACAGAGAGTACAATTGATTTATTCAATTTTTTTTTTTTTTATGATAGTTGACGTTGAAGTCTTCCATGTTAATGGTAATAATTCTGAAAAGAATTATATCTACCATTACTGTTATTATTATTATAAATAATAGTTACAGTCGTGAGTGTACAAGAATCGTGTAATCATTTTAAAAAATGTGAATAAATACTAAACTCACATAAAAAAAAATTAATTTTTTAATAATAAAATCTACTATTTTTCAAAACGATTGCACAACGCTTACACATTCTACGATTATATATAACATTACTCGTTATTATTATTTATCTCTATATCCTCGTCTATTTGTTGTTTTTTTTTTCATTTTTTTTTCCTAATCTCACAGTTTGTGAGCCATGTTGAGGACCACACAAAGACACACTCATAGAAGAATAGTCCAAGATTGAAATGTAAGATTATAAGCCCCATATCTCTCCTCCTTTCCACACCCTCCACCCCTCATCTTCAACCAGCCACTCTCTTGTTTCCACGTGGCATTCCAAACATCCAAAATACAATTTCATCACCACCAAGCTTCTCCATGCCAGTTTTTATCTCAAATATTTTTTAAGCCAGGATTTTTGTTTTGCTGGGCAAACAAAAATAAAATTGGACTATTTTACCCACTTCCCATTGGTGTAGGCCACCCATGTCTTCCCTCACACCACCTTAAAATTACCTCCAAATTTGTCCAAAACCAGGGGTAGTCACATAAACCTGTAGGCTGTGAACAAAAAGACATATCAGCCTCCCATCTCCAATCCAACGTTTTCCTTCCTTTCTAGACTGCCTTCTGCTCTCATCAACCTCTACCTTTTTCTCCTAGTTGTGTTCCAAAGCTTTCATATAAAATCAGAAGAAATACAAGAATCCAAACCCATTTCATGTATATTCCCAAAACCAACTAAAAATTTCCAAAAGCCAATTCAACCATCTCTTCCGCTCTCAGAGAGAGTCTCTGTTAATTCTTGTGCAGAGGGAAAAGAATGGCAATTTGTGCAGTCTACAAACCTCAGTCCCTCCATTCCACATGTTCAATCTCCGCACCATCAAAAACCCACTTGGGATTTCACCAAAAACAGGTAGTTTTCTACACCACTAGTGGCTGGAAAACCAGCAAGAGATCGGGCAGCACCAACAGCCCATATGTGATAACATGCTCGGTTGGTAACTCGCAGACAGTAGTGATTGGTCTGGCAGCAGACTCAGGTTGTGGGAAGAGCACCTTCATGAGGAGGCTGACCAATGTGTTTGGAGGTGCAGCAGAGCCACCCAAGGGCGGCAACCCTGACTCCAACACCCTCATTAGTGATACCACAACTGTGATATGCTTGGATGATTATCACTCTCTGGATAGAACTGGAAGGAAAGAGAAGGGAGTCACTGCACTTGACCCAAGAGCCAACAACTTTGATCTTATGTATGAGCAGGTTAAGGCACTCAAGGACGGGATTGCTGTTGACAAACCCATTTATAATCATGTTACTGGTCTCTTGGATCCTCCTGAGCTCATCAAGCCTCCCAAGATCCTAGTCATTGAAGGTTTGCACCCCATGTAAGTATAAAATTTATCTCCCTCCCTCTTTCTCTCTCATACACAAACATATTCACAAAATCCTGGAATTATTCTTGCATCGTTTAGAAAAAGAAGATTCCTGTAACCGTTTTGGTCGTTTTCTTGGAATTTACGAGAATGTGGGTTAATTTTTAAGCTGTTTTTATTTACTTTTTTAAAGGAGAACATTATGGTATTATTTTAATTTAAAAAAGTTTCTGTTCTTATCCTGGCAACTGCCGAGCAGGGGGCAGGCAGGGCATAGACAAACTTACATGAACTCCAGTAATCAATCCCATTTATGTGTTTGGGCTAAGCAGTTTGCGAACTGGCCACTCTATGTAATCCAAGTTCGTATGTGTCGAAGCCTATGAATGTTGTTGTTTTGTATTTCGTTTACATTGTACATTTGACAAACAAATAAACAAGGAAACATATGAGAAGAAAGCAGTAGTTCTCTGATAATTATGTCCGTGCACGTCCTCAGATCAATAAATCAGTTATCTTTGTCCACATTTAGGTATGATGCGCGAGTAAGGGACCTCTTGGATTTCAGTATCTACTTGGACATCAGTAATGAGGTTAAGTTTGCATGGAAAATTCAGGTAACCACTCTCTGAAAGTCTATATCTGTATCAAAGTTTCTTTTCAATTTTTTCAATTGATTTCTTTGAACCGAACGACCATGTTATGTAAATTTCAGAGGGATATGGCAGAGAGAGGACACAGTCTCGAAAGCATCAAAGCTAGTATCGAAGCCAGAAAGCCTGATTTTGACGCATATATCGGTAGTCTTTTTTAGCTAGTGCACATTTTTTAGCTCAAAACTGTGCTTTGCCTTGCTATTCCTCAAAAAAAGGAAACTCACTGTTTGTGTTTGTGCCTGGTGGGTGGGTGTGCGTGCAGACCCACAAAAGCAATATGCAGATGCAGTGATTGAAGTGCTTCCTACCAAACTCATCCCGGACGACAACGAGGGGAAGATTTTGAGAGTAAAGTTGATAATGAAGGAAGGGGTGGAGTTTTTCAGCCCAGTTTACCTGTTCGATGAAGGTTCTTCCATCTCATGGATTCCATGTGGAAGAAAGCTTACTTGCTCCTACCCTGGCATCAAGTTTTCCTATATCCCTGACTCTTATTTCGGCCACGAGGTACCCATCTCTTGAGTGAAATGTTTAGCTCATAATGAGAATTACAGTAAGAATGCTGTAAAACTGACTGGACTCGATGTAGTACGTCAGATTTTTCTCTCAAACCACGTCAGTTGCAAGCTTTCTTTTCATAATTTTCTTTATAAATCTAGCACTTCCCATTAATTAATTTCTTGCACAAATCATTGTCAAAACTCAGTTAATTACAGGCTGATTCTCTAATGATCTTTTGATGAAGTGATTGTATTTGCTAAAACTCAGAAGAAAGCATATCAACCAGCAGAATCATATAAAACTGGTTGTGATGCATGGATGCTGCAGAATATTGCCAATGACTTAATTAACAGTAATGTGTGCCTGTTTCTAGGTGTCAGTGCTGGAAATGGATGGCCAATTTGACAGATTAGATGAGCTAATTTACGTGGAAAGCCATCTAAGCAACATCTCTACCAAGTTCTATGGAGAAGTCACCCAACAAATGTTGAAGCTTTCAGATTTCCCAGGCAGTAACAATGGAACAGGTCTTTTCCAAACCATTGTCGGGTTGAAAATAAGAGACATTTACGAGCAGATAATATCCAGCAAGACTAAAACTCCCGTAGAAGCAACAAAAGCCTAAAAACTTGCCTTGTGTATTGGACAATGCAGCAAGCCTCTAAAATCATCTTCCACTTTCGTAGCCATGTCTCAGTTTAGTGTTAGCCCATTATTGATGGGAGAGACAACACTCCGTAAGTACTTATTGTAATGCTGTGGAGCCGTGTATTATAGAGAAGTGAACACAGACATGAAGTTCTGTTAAGTTAATAGAAGATTGGGTACCCTTTTCTGGCATTGCTTTTCCCATGAATTTCTCATACTGTACTGCATCACCATTAAAACCACACTCTTTTCTTTTTCCTGTTGACCTCATGGTTGTCTTCACTTTTGTTTTCACGCACAAAAACACGACACAAAAAGCTAGTATTGTCGTTAAGTTTCTTGGACGGTCCAAGAGGTTTGAAATGGCCAGGCAAGGAAGGCAGATGGAATTTTAGCATACTAAAAAAACCGTATATCCTTCCAACAACAATGCTACTCTTCGCTCTAATTTTGTACTCTAATTTTGTAATCCTTTTCTCGTTTATTTTCGGAGACGAGATGAGATTAAAGTTAAATAAAATATTATTAGAATATATTTTTTTAATATTATTTTTATTTTAAAATTTTAGAATTTGAAAATATTGAATTATTTTATTTTGTGCGAGAATTTAAAAAAATTGTAATGATTAGAGATGAGTTGAAAGAAGTTGTGAAAACATAAGAGACCACATCATCGTAACACATTTTATGTAACACATTTTAAGTGACTTTATATAAATGATTTAGTGACGCATGAAACCACTAGAAATGCACCACAACAATAAAGGTAACAAAGGATGAAAAAAAAAATAGTCATAAGAAACAAAATGTCCTATGCTTGCAAAATCCATGGCACAGCTTTTCTTATGTAAAATCTTTTATTTTGCAAGCAAAGCTGCTTGAAAATAGAAAATTACACATAGTTTATTACATGTAATATTTTAAGTAATAAGTTCATCCTTTGTTTAAGATTTTGTGTGAATCTGAAATAATAAGAGTTTTAAATAAATAAATAAATAAATCTCAGCATCGATGTGTAGGTCTATGAGATGAAAAACAATGTTTGCCTATCTGTCTATCTATCTATCTATTTGTGTGTGTAAAAACCTGAAAGTTGGAGGCAGAGAGGCTGGGGTTTAATGCTTGAGTTTAAAACCACGAACAAGAAATAATCAACAACTATTTTTCCAGCTTTAAACTCAAAAAGATTAAACTGATATTCCTATGTTTTGCCGAAGTAAAGGATCTTTGTAACCAATAGAGATACGTTTACAGGAATCTATGTTCTTAGCCAAGGCATTCTATTAAGTAACATAGATCAGAGTAAGAGGAATATAGGCTTAACGGTTAAATCATCCTACTAGCTCGAACCTGGTGAATATGGTACGACATACATTCAGACTATACCGACAAAACCTTCTAAAAATGTAAAAGAAATCTCATAAAAATCACTGAAGATGAAACTGCCAAACGACCCGCTTTTTACTGTTGAAACTCATGCTACAGAGAGTTGAATCAGTATTGTATGTGGAACAGTGGATGGCACCCAAAAAATAAAAAAAGTGGTTCTATAGAATGTAGAAGAAACAAAGAACAGCAGTCAGAGAACTACAGAAGAAAGGATTTAACTTTATATACCTTTACTTTTTTGGTTTGTCAACATAAATGAGGGAAGGGAAGTGTACTAGAGAAGAAAGGACTAGAAGTCTTTAGACATTTCCTTTCTCCCCTTCCAAAGAAACCTGAGCAACAAACTGAGGAGATAAAAGTGTTGTTCAGTTCTCATTTATACATATCCTACGCGGACTCAGAACATTATATTTGAATGATAACACAGCAAAAGCATGAAAACAAATTCATAAATGGAATTTAAGTCCACATAATCAAGCCAACGGTGCAAGTAATCAGTAGAAATACATCTTGATTACCGGATTTTGTATTTGAAAGAATATTAACAATCTCGTGGAAAATACAAGCCAACAAGACAATGGAAGGAAAGCAACAACAGTCAAGGGCAAAGCAAGAAAGTGACGTCATAAGAAGGCTCCTCCATTCAAAGCAGCAATTTGTTCCAAATAAGTTCTAGAAGTAGGAAAGATCATAGAAACTACATATACATACCACTTAATGTGATTATTTTTAAGATACAGCAACAAACCAGATCTACTTGATTATGACAAACTTGTTGGTACCGTGTCTTGCCCAATGGTCCTTCAAGTCAACTGGATGAGTAAGATCACGACCTTCAGCTGCAAGTCTCAGTAGAAGTTTCCCATATGCTCCATTGCTCATCTTTCTCCCAGCCATGCGAGCCCCAGGCCTTGTAGAGCTCATAGGCAGAGGATATTCAGATATGTTAATGGTGCAACATGAGGATTGCCATCCACCAGCACCCCATTTGTAGCATAATCTAGCAACACCTGTACAAGAACAGTATGGAGGCGGCACTTCAGAAGAATCAAAGCCTGCTTTGTCCATATCAATATTAATCATCATCCTTTTTTCACGTTTTCCGTCAGGCATACTTTGTCCCTTTGTCTTCTTGGGAGTCTTCTTGGCTTGCTTTGGCTTGAAAGCCTTGGATGAAATTTGATTAGGACCCTTCATAGAATTCTTCTGTTTCCTACCCTTGGCAGTTTTAGTTGTTGAGTTGACATTCTTCATTGGTTCAGTTGTAGCAGCAATTGTTCGGATGGGACCAACAGGAAGACCGGGTTCAGGGTTGGTTTGAGTTCCTTGAAAAGGATTTGAGCTGGCTTTTGATGCAGAGAGAAAACTCCCTGGATAAAACCAGGTAAAATGTGGAACAGATGCCCCTGCAGTAGCTTCAGGTATCATAGTGTTTCTATTGGAGTAGGTACCCATCTTCACAACAACTTGATGTATCAGCTCTGCTCTACACCCAAAGACTGCTCTGAGAAAATACTAGTACCTTATCTGCCATCTGTATCAACACAAGTGAGCAAAATAATGAAATTCCCAGCCCTTGGCAGTATTTTTTGTTGAAAGAAACACAAATCTGCATAAAAATAAATGCTTCAGTCTAGATCAACAAGCAGGGCAGAATCAAAGAGTTGGAGAAAAATTATCGGCAACTCAAAAGCAAATCAAGAATTATTTATACCCAACCCAAATACGAACCTAGAAAAAATATATTCGAACAAAGGAACTGAAACTACCGTTGGCATTTGGATTTTTCAATCACACAACAATATGAGAAAGTCTTTGAATAACAAATATTAACTCTGCACGATTACTACAAGTACCATATTATTAATGAAATATAGACCTGCCTACCATCCACAACACAATAAATGAAGTTTTCTGAAAAAACCTGCTAGTGGAGGAAGACCTCCTAAGGATAAGAAACATCGGAAGCTGAATGCACGAGATCTTAAGATTTCGAGCTCCTTACAAATACTTGGAATGATAAATAAGTAAAATCCCCAAGTCATTCCGCACAGTTTTCTTACAAACTGTTCGAATTATACTGTAATAGAAGTTTTCAATTCGACAGTTGCAAGAGGATTTTTTATTTGTGAGTTAACATCATGAAGAATCTCTTTGTGAGGGCATGGTACAATATGAGAGGCCACCTTATTAACCCAGAATCTTAAGCCAGAGGATTTAGGTCTATATCAACTGCTTACACTTATCACTGTTACTCGACGTGGGATTTAACCACATAATCAACCACAATCTCACTCCCACAAATATTCAAACAGTTCTGAGCCCAGAAGAAGCCAGCGTGCTCAAGCCTCAAACATACAGACAAACACATGCACATGGACACAAACGGCAAACACACTAGGCATGCATGCACGCGCATGTACACAACGTAAATATAAAAAATTGAAAACTTTAACTAATGACTTACATTGTGTCGACAAATTGAAATGCGCCCTAATAGAAAAATGGAAAGAAAAAAGAATATTAAAAACAAATTATTAAAAAAACAAATTAACCTGTAATTTGATGAGCAACTCTTACAAAAGTAGTAGAATGAAAAATCTACTGCCATAGGAGCAAGAGGCATAAACTTTTCAAGAAAAACACAACCCAAAGGGCCAAAGATTACATCAAAATTTTACGAAGAAAAGCACGAAAATTTCAGAGCAAAAAGGATCTCCAGGCCGAAAAACAACTCGAAGACTCGTTTGAGACACTATTCCACCCTCGTGCCGCACTTAAAATTAGAAAGTCAAATTCTCCAGAATGCTTTCTCAAAGAGAAACAAGTGCCCAAATGCAGCAGGTTGCAAGCTTTACCACGCAGAAAAGAACCCCAAAATCACAACAAAATCACGCTTCGAAAAGCAAAGAACTTTAAGAAAGAAAAGATGTGGAAAAAAAACCCATATCAGAAACCCACTCTAAGATCGAATATTAAAGGTAAAGTACCTCACCAAAAAAAAGTACCATCACTCACAAACACCATTCATACCCAAACTTGTCTTCAAAAACGTTAGACAGAGATAAGGAAACCCATCAAGGCCAAACGTCAAAGCAAGCTTCAAACAGTAGATAGTGTAAAGACCCTACCTCTTTGGAACGAAAGAAAAAGTTAAAGAAGAAGAAGATCAACACGAAAGCTTCAAGCAGAGGGGCTTCTCACACGGTAGAAAGACCTACCAGAGGGGAAACCATTTTTTTTTTTTTTTTCTCTTTATAGATTTTCAATGCTGCATTTTAAGTGGGAAAACATAACCATTTTACCTGGAAAAGCAGTTCCCTGTACTATGCTTCACTGCAGCAGCTGACCAAAAGAAATGCTTGCTCTCTCACTCTCTCCCTGTGTATGAAATATTGGTTTCAGAATCAGGGGATGGGTTGCTCATATCTCAAGAGACCGGGACTCCACTACTCAGCCAGTTTCTCAAATCTCAAAGAACTGTGTTCTTACTGCCGTGAATTGGTCAGCCCACGCCATCAGATAAGTACGTGCGAAACACGCTCCAATAGCATGGGATCTTGCCAGCTGAAAAGGAAGAGTCAGTAGCGCCTGTATTTTAACCGCCCTCTCATTTATAAAGCAATTATAAAGTAAACTTTGCTACACGTCATTTTCACTATCACACATAATATTCTTTTATTTTATCCTTATTAAACAAATTAAAATTTTCTAATCATCATTCATACATTAAATATTTAATAAATAAATAAATAAATCATATGCTATATATATTGCAATAATGATGAGTATATTTTTTTTTTAGAAAAATAAGATTTTTTCTAATATGAAAAAAATATTCTAATCATAAATAAATTATATAAAATAATTTCATAAATTGATGTGCTATGATATATTTCGTTAGATTATAAAATTATTTTTATTTTAAAAAAAATTAACAAATTACATAAAGTCACGTTAATTTATAAAATATTTTTTATATAATTAATCTCTTTATAACTGTAATAGTACTCTTTTAATATTCTTCTTCGGAATTACAAATCTTAAGTTTTAAAAAAATATAAATAATTACTTTAGAAACAAGCTTAGTTTGATGTATCAAGTATGTGATTTTAGTAAACTGAAGCTTAATTAATTATATAGCAAAAATGATATCTAATCTAGACAACCTATAACTTTTACGCAACTATCAGTTAAAATATTAAATTTATTAAATTTATTTGAATTTTATTTAATTTTGATGGATTTTAATTTAAAATAATAATATTTTAGTTGATATAATTTTTATATAAGTTTATATAATATGGTGGATAGTACAAATCAAAATAATAATAGTCTAGCTCACTGATAGAAAATCATAAACTAAGGTTTGTTTGGATATACAAAATATTTCATTTCATCATTATAATTTTTTAAACTCAC
The DNA here is from genome assembly GCF_001411555.2 of Juglans regia. Taxonomy (NCBI): domain Eukaryota; kingdom Viridiplantae; phylum Streptophyta; class Magnoliopsida; order Fagales; family Juglandaceae; genus Juglans; species Juglans regia. Next base: position 17,832,620 of record NC_049909.1, read on the forward strand.
GCATAAAATATAATAAACAATTTAAATTTTTTAAATCTAAAAATAAAAATTATATTTTAATAATATTTTATTCAATTTTTAACAAATTATCTCATCTTATCTGAACTGTATAACCAAACAAAGTCTAAACTTTTTGTAAAATAATTTTGAGAAAATTTATATACTATATATTCAATTTACTCCTATTTCGCTTAGACGAAGCGACATAACTCGTTAATTTTTTTTAAATATTAAGAAAAATTCAATAGTGATAAAAATGCATAATCAAACGAAAGAGTGACATGACGGTGGTTTGTAGCATTAATAAATAATTTTAAAGTAATACTATATATAATTATAGATTGTGTAAGTACTGCATATTTATTTTAAAAATAATTAAGATCCACTTAATATAGATTTTATATTTATTAATTTGTTTACAAAAAAATACGTGTACATTTAAGGCTGTAAATATATATCTAATAATTTTCTGGCTTTTAGTGAAATAGTGCTCCTTAGTGATTGATACATAATGGGAAAGTGACAGCCTCTCTAGTAAAGGTTACACCACTATTTAGGATTTATTTACATATTTTTGGAGTTGGATCTTAGGTTTAGTTTGTTTTCAAATCATTTTATCTTATCTTATTTAATTATTAAATTTTTTAAAATTTTTTATATAAAATATAATAAATAATTTAAATTATAAAATAAAAATAATATTTTATTTAATTTTTATATGATTTACATAATCAAACGAGACCTAATATACCATACTAGACTTTCAAAAGCTACAGTTGATCTGGAGTGTGGGCTGAAAGGAGTATTTGTGCTCTCCCTAAAATTTCAACGATCAAAATTTTCTAAAATTCTTATATGAACATTAGGAGTTAGCGACAAATCAGTCATAAAATATGCATACGAATAATAATAATAATCTATCTCGAGAGATTCATTTATATATGATAAATAATATTCATACAAATTACTATTTACATAAATAATATTTATATTTATTTAAAACATATAAATAAAATATGAGACCCATGCATATTCCGCTTAATTTTAATGAGTGATTTGGATTCAGAGATGAGTTGAAATAGTTTGTGAATAGTATAATAAAAGTTAAAATTATTTATTATATTTTATGTAGAAATTTGATAAAATTATAATTATGAGATGAGATGAATTGAGATTAGTTGAGGTGAGTTTTGAATTCAACAAAAATTTTAAGAAAGGAAAAGGAAAAAAAAAAAAAATCATAAAAGGGAGTTTCATTTTGCTGCCAACCGTCGTAAACAGTTTATTAGGAGGGTTGCCCAAGAAACTTGAGGATCAAAAGCCAATTGGATTTCGAGTTAGAAAATGCTCTTCACCAAAAAAAATCCAATTTTCAAGACACTTACGTGACATGGAAATCTTCTATATCAATTATCTTAAAAAATTATTCGTCTTTTTTATTGTTTTAAAACAGGAAAATACTATTATGCTTTTGATACTTCTATTTGGCTGCTAGTCAAATTTTATTTATTTATTTAATGATTAAAGAAATAATTTTAAATATATTGATGTATTTTTTTATTTATTTAAATATATTTAAATATGTTAAAAAAATAAAAAATAAAAACTTTTTTACGCTTGACGGTATGCCCAACGGTCAAGATGGGGCGGCATAGTAGCCGCACCCTTTAAAATAATAATTGGCCGATTCCATAACAAATATTATATTAATACACCGACTTATATATAGCAAAATTCAAGAGAGTAACATGTCTTAAATAGATTTCTAAAATCTAATCTACTCCCTTTATTCTTACATATCAGTTTTTTGACGCATCTCGTGTTTGACTGGTAGTGATTAATTGATTTTTCATTCTGGTGGGATAAGTCAAGGCATTGGTGGAATACACATGATCATTGCTCATTGAACCCTTGCATACTCTCACTATTTCCTTGAGAAATATATATTTCCCACAGCAGTAAGAGGAGAGATGAAATACCATATTAGCCATTAGAGAAACAGCTTAGTCTGCTATCTGTTAATCATAGTATAATCCCCTCCAACACCTTTTTGATGTTGTATATCAGGGATTATGTTATTCCAGCCGTCAGATCTAGTTTGAACATTATTTTCATCCCCCAAAAATTTTCCCATCAAAGACAATTCTTCAAGAAATTAGTTTATCAAATAAGATACCGTTAATCATCTTGATCCATAGCCTCAAATTGAACATATCAATTGTAGCAATCAGCCAACTACAGAAACTTGTTTCACAACCTGCGGGCTCTAGGGATGGATTCTGAGATGCAAATATTAAAAAGGGAGGAAAAAAAATGCAAAGACCATAGGTGAACTTATTCCTCTTTCATTGAAGGAGCTGGCAGAACCTATAGAAGACTCCAGATATGTTAACCACAAAAGCTCAGCTTCTTCATCACTTTGGCATAAGCTACAGGGACGATGCCAGGTTGTCTGAGTCTGCGTTTTGACTGCTTTGACTGCATTAAACAACACCAGTTCATTAATTTCATCAACTGAATTCATTGCTCCAAAATCAAATATCTTCAAGCCATGATTTGCAGCTTTCTTTTTTGAATCGGCAGAATGATAGAAACACTGTCAAATGTTAACAATATGCAAAAATATAAAAGTAAAATCACACATTAGTGAACTATTAACAGTTCAATGTCTCAATCTTAAGATTGGGTCAATGTTTTGAGTGCATTTTAGGGCATTCATGCAATTGTCCCTCCGAACATTGAGTAAGGAGCAGATGCTCCCATGCACATTCATCCCACACATTCTTAATGATCCCCACATTTCACAATTCTTCCCCAAAACATCACATCTTCATTTGCAGCGTTCTATAAGCTTTTATTTGGAAGGGTTGCATGCATTGTTCTAATGCGCATAGCATCAAATGGCCAAACCCCCTTCTCACAGAAGAAACGCCTAGTCTCCTACTGATGAATCAGATAGAATTAAGATTCATCTCCCTTCTTGAATTTTCTTTCAAAAGGTGAATAAATAGAAAAAGAAGAACGAAAGAAAGAAAAAACACTCAACGAGGAGCTCCTAGTAAGAACATTCTTTTCAACTTTTGACTAGTAGCAAGACTTCCACCGACACTGGACAAAACTTCTAAACGTTAAGATGGTTTCCACACCATCTTGGATCTACTTCAGCACCAAATGCAAAGGTGAGATAACTGTAAGGCAACTCTCTCGCTCTGAAGTTCAAAACTTTGCAACTGTTCAATGTTAAGATTCACTCCCATGCACATTGCTACCAACAAAATTCAACTTGAATTTCAGGTATTCCTTCACTATCCTTCAAACTGCAAATCAATTCCCTTTCTCTGCATAAATCCTGCTTAATACCTTCCCCATCTACACAGAAAATAAAAGCAAATAGGATATCCAGCACCTCCTCTGGAGGAAGGGAAAACCCCAACCTAGAAAATGCTACAGTAAATAAAATATCTTAATACTGTACTAAGGGGACGTTTGGACATGGAGACGAGATATGAAATTCTCAAAATTATCAAAACTTCTCATAATCTCATTCCCAAACATCACTTAAACACAAAATACTTTTTCAATTTGAAATCTTAACTTTTTCATCTAATTATTACCTAATCATTATCCAAACACTCAAAAAAAAAAAAGAAAAAAAAAAGAATACAACTTTTACAAACTCCAAAACAAAATACAAAATACAAAAAAAATACAACTTTTTCAAACTTCAAAACAAAAGTAATATTAAAAAATTATATTCGAACAATATTTTAACTTTATAATATTTTTATCCAACTTGTTCCCTCTCCTTTTCCAAAACCCAATAAAACATCTTAACTCAAACCATTCCATTACTATTCATAGAATTTTGAGATACTCTAACAAACATTCTAACAGAAACATCCTTGAATTAGGTAACTTATCAAAAAAAAAAAACATCCTTGGATTAGGTAGCAAATTCAGCATTCTTGGTCCAAAGGCAGAGAAAGGTATGAACCAAATTCAAGAACAAAAATCAACCTCTGACAACACCAGCTCTAGCCTGAAGGATAAGACTTCTGAAGCAATCTAGTAAAGGCCACAAGGACACTGGGCACTGGAGTACTAGCTAGCTAGAAAGGTAAGGCAGCAAGATTGAGCAGTGCGTTTCTCATTTTCAATTTACATAATAAGCCCCAATCAGTGAGCAGCACTTGATGTTGAACTCTAGCATACCATTATTCGAAAGTCACATGTACGTGATGATATAAGCTACAAAACAAGTATCTCCTTAATTATCAAGGCCCAAAGGAAATGGAGATCCAGCATCACTCCTTAGATTTTTAAGTTGAGTTGAGATGAGTTGAGTTGAGTTGTGAATAGTAGTATTTTGTAGGTACCATTGAGATGGGTTTAACTTTTTTAGGTTGAGATGGGTTTAACTTTTTAGGTTAAAATGTATGAAGTAGGTTGAGATGAGTTTAACTTTTTTATGATAAGTTGAAAAAGTAGTGGGTTCCATCAGTAATTGATTTGAGATGAGTTGAGTTTGGTTCAACAACCAAACACAACCTTAAAGAAAAAAAAGGCACAAGTGACATTAGCAGGTTATAAATCTAAAGGTGATTTTACAATATACTTTCCTTGAATGGGTAAACACAGAGACTTTAACACACTTCGAACTCATATCAATTGTTTTGACGAGACACATACTGTGGGGTCAATAAAACCAAGAGAGAAACCATAATGACACAAGCCCTCTTGAAATAAAAATTTAACACGGTTATACTACAGCCCTGAAGAAGACTGCTGGAGTCGATATACAGTTCCAAATGAAGTGGAGCATAATGTTATATGTAAATTCATTTTCACAAGTGCTAATTATTTTGATGGGATTTATATGGCATTCAATTCCATAACAGATAGAGTTGATAGTTACATTTTAAATGGTATTAAAGCGGTCAAACCTTCAAATGCGCATTGTGCCGCTTTCCCTCCTTCCAGCGCCTGATATTGCCATCATTCATTGTCCTGAACCTGGACTTGTAAGACCTGATAAAGAGATACCAACCATTAAAGAATGACATTCATTTCATTAGAAGGGCTAGAAGAGAGTGAACCTACGAATAGAACTTCATTTTAGTTTTCTTTATCTTAGACGTGACCGGTGTCATTGGCTTTCTCCTCTTCTTCCGCTCTCGGGAAGAGACATGCCGCACTTGAATTACCTACACACATATCAACAACTGCAGATAAGATTCTCCATTCCAAGCACAAGAACAATCAAACTTCAAATTTCAATAGTGAAAATGAATCGGCCAGTTCAACGAAGGCAAGCTTTTTTATTAATATTTTCTGTCACAAACGATGGCATTCAAAATTCAGAATCTTCCTATCAGGGGCATTTTTTCAGTAATCAAACAGACAATAAGGGAAATGGCTAAAAATTAAACCGAAAACAAAAATAAACACAAACCCAACTTACAGATGGAGAAACTTGGGGAGACACAAAGTGGGGCTGCAAAACTATCGAATAATGGGTCGTAGAAGATGCATTGAGGTGCCTGAAGCTGCATCTACTCGAAGCAAAACGGAAGGGTTGATGGAGCTGTGTGGACGAGTGAATAAGGCGACGTGAAGTAGATGTAGAGAGAGACGAAAGAGTGTGGGACGACTGAAGGGCCAGAGTCCGAAGCTTCGCACACCATCTCTGCATCATTTTCGTCGGGAATTGCCTTTATAGGAATGGTTTTACCGAGGTACGGTTTTATGTATCGCTGTTTGGAAGAAGACACGGAATTGATTTGGGGGCTGTAACGAGAGTTGTTTGGGGATCTGGTTAGTGTGCTCAAGTATCCGCGTTAAGAGTATTTTTGCTTTGGTTTTAAGTTGTCCACAGTCTGTACAAGCGCAGCTTATATATAGGTTGCGTTTAGACGTTGAAGTGAGCTGAATTGAGTTTAATTTTTTATAAATAGAAATGAGTTGAGATGGTGAGGTGAGTTTCGTATTATTTATGAAAAGTTGAAAAAAATTATTGGTCCCTAATGTAAAGAAGTGTTGAGTTGAAAAATATTATATATCTCAAGTTTAAGGAGATTTTGAATTGAGATGAGTTTAGTAATTTTAAGAGTTATATATTTAGATGTTAGATTCAAATTAAAATTAAATTGAACTGAGCTGAATGAATTCCAACAACCAAACTAGCCCTTAAATAGAGTTCTACTTCAAAATGATTGTGTGGTGTATTACTGTTGAATATAAAATTTTTTTTTATCTAAATATATATATTTATTTATATTTCATGATCTTATTACCAAATTTATTATATAAATTTTAAGAATTCTACTTCAATATTATTTCTATATTTTTTGACCGAATCCTAATTAATCGGTTATATTTTTTAGAGAAATTCTATGGACAACCGCGTGCGTCCCCGCAGCTGATGTGGCATACGGCCATGTCAGTTGCCTTATTAAAAAAAAACCAAAGAATGGAAACAAAATGCAAAGCGGGAAATGAAAATAAACGTTGTCAGCTTCGTCTTCGAGCTACAGAATCCCAAGCTTTGTCTTCAACTCGTCTTGGCCCAAAGATCGTCTTCTCCCTAGCTTCATTGAGTTCCAGAGTAAAAAAAAAAAAAAAAAAAAAAAGAAAGAAAAAAGAAAAAAGAAAGAACGGAAACAAAATGCAAAGCAGGAAATGAAATAAACACCGTCAGCTTCATCCTCGAGCTGCAGAATCCCAAGCTTCGTCTTCGACTCGTCTTGGCCCAAAGACCGTCTTCTCCCTAGCCTCATCGAGTTCCTGAGTTTGTCTTCTGAGTTCAGTTCTATTCTGTGTGGGAATGGGTAGGAGCGAAACAATCACTCCCCCGTCCACCTCTCTCTCTTCATCACATATTTTTCTCTCTGATCGCTCAATACAAAACCCAAAAGGAAAATTCGAAACACCCATAAAGAGATTTTTTTTATGGGTGTCCGAGCCCTGATTCTTCTCGGTGTAGTACTTGTTTGTTTTCTCGTGTTGATTCAGGTGCTTCTATTCAAAACCGGGTTGATTTTTGTCATGAAGAAATAGTGGAGATGGATCAAAGATTGCTTTCATGTTCACCAATTCCTCAAAATCCCCAAATTCAATGAAAGTACGCAAGAGAATCAGCTTTACCGAAGAGTTTCCTTCTACCTTAACTCCTTGTCTAGTCTCGAAGACTCTGATTTCACCAACATTATCACTGGCAAGAAGCCTAATGACATCGTTCTCTACCTCGACCCCAACCAGACCGTCGAGGACAACTTTCTTGAGGTCGTATTAACATGGACCAACGCTGACAAGATGCTACGAAACGATTACGGAAGCTTCGTGCTGAAGGTTCGAAAGATGGACAAGTGCATAATGCTCCGACCGTATCTCTAGCACATCCACTCTGTGGCTAATGAAATTGAGCTGAGAAAACAACGAGACCTGAAGCTGTACATGAATATCAAGCGCGGCGAGGATGACGACGATCATCACCATCATCATCATCGCAGCGGGGGTGGTGACGGAAGGTGGAGATCTGCTCCCTTTACACACCCTTCCACCTTTGATACCATCGCCATGGAAGACGACCTCAAATACAAGGTGAAGTCCGATTTCGAATCCTCCATCAAATACAAACAGTATTATCACAGTCTTGGCTGCGTTTCGAAGACTCTGGTTTCTTACGTTGAAATCGACGGGTGTGAGCTTGTCGGGAGTATTGAACTTCATGGATGGGATATTAAACTCGTACTGCTCCGAAGAGAGAGTGATGGTTTTCACGATGATGACAGCAAGGATCGCGTCGAAGGAGATTTAGGGGGAAGAAGGAATCAGAGGAGGGAACGAAGGGGACTTGGAGATGGGGAAAGAAATCGAAGGTGGGGAGGGAAATCGAATGGGAAAGGGGAACGAAGGGAAACGAAAAATAAACAAAACGACATTGTTTTTACCTGCCACGTGGGAGCCGGTTCCGCGACGGAGACGCAAGGGCGGTTGTCCATAGAATTTCTCTATTTTTTATGAGTCACTTTTAATTATTTATAATTAAAAAATCAGACCATCCATGTTTTATTATTATAGCCTTCTTCCAAGTAATGTGCTACTCAATGGAGAATGATATTCTTAATTCTAAATTGAGAAGTGATACGTTCATAAAGAAGTTTTATAAAAATTAACTTGTAAATTGATATAATTTTATTTAATATAAAAATAATTTTATAATTTGACATACCACATCAAAAAACACGTTAACTTGTAAATTTATTTTTGTAAAACTTATTTTTGGCTGAAACATTTATGTTTTAAATTAGATACATTAATCACAAAATACAAAATGATAATTAGAACGAGAAACATAAGGAATTTAATCCAATAATAGACTTTAGCACTTCCACTATAAATCAGCAACACAACCATTACAATCACGTTGGCATTAATTATTAGCAAAGAATGTCACACAAAAGACATAATTACTTGTAACATTTTTTGAAGAAAATACTTGGTTAAGACTCCGATGGAGTTCAGTTCTCTATGGTGTTTCTCCATGCTCAAGTTCCTTAAATTGCATCTCTCCATGATCCATGCTGTGCTCCGGCGATCCCCTCTCGCTATCATCATCTGATCTCACATGTCCGGCAGCCACGGCTCCTCCAAAATCACTGACATTCCCGAAAATAAGCATAACAATTCCGAGCAGGGCAGTGAAGAATGCTGTACCGAAAGAAGTGCCAATCTTTCCGGGGACTGCAGATGCAACTGTAAAGCCAGCAAACGCGCCAAGAGCTTTGATCCATGAGAACCAGAGAGAGAAAGCACCTTCTTTTCCCGGCGGTGAACAATCCAGCAACAAAACCCGTCCGAAAGCATGCAAAAGCCCGGTGGAAGTGCCCTGAACAGCGGCGAAAAATATCACGGAGTGTCTTTGCCAGTTTGATTTCTGGTAATAGAATCCCGCCCCTGTCGTGGCCGCCGATATAAAGAAGCCAAGTAGCTGCATTTTCACCGCGTCTGCCTTGATAAGATGCTGCAGTGGTTGCAATAGTGGCAGAGAAAACAAAGGAAAGATGAAATAAATAAACCAGAAATAAAGCAGAAATGTCGGCGTCAGACACAGTTGGCCCACGAGAAACAGCACCACTCCGGTGAAGATGCACATTGTGGTAAATGACGAAAGGAAAACTCCGGCAAGGCTTCCGATTGCATGAGGATACCTAAATATGGAAAGAGCATGGGATCTTGACTGCGAAGGAGTATCGTCTTTGAAGATTCTGGCAGCACTGGTGAAGACATGGAACATTCCGACAAGCCACTTGAGGCCGCTGAAGATGGAGACGACCCAAAGGCTTAAAAGCTCCTCATCCGGCGACTCTCGAAGCATATGGTATGTGAATGCCGCCATGATTGCAGAACCTACGCAGCCGGCGGCAGTGCCATAAAGGGAGAACCAACCGGATATAGCTCTTCTTTTGGGGAATTGGCGTTCGTGAATGGTTGGCCCAGTAAAGCCGCGAACCATTAGGCCAAGGTGGCGGGTGTGGCAGGATCTGGCAACAGTATGAGCGGCAACAATGGCGGCAATGTATGGCGGGAAGATCCACTCGGTTTTGAAGAATCCCGCGGGAAGGCAGAAAACAACTCCGACGGCAATGGAGGACGCAGCGATGAATAGTTGGTACCGGCCACGGTCAAGGCGGAAGGAAACGAAGCCCAATACCGGAGCAGCAACGATTAGGCCGATAGCCCAGGAAAGCGACGTCCATCCTAAAGGTGATATTAACGTTGAATTGCTAATCTCGATGGAACGGATTGTCAGTCTTTGGTACCTATAATCCACCCCAGTCCTTAGTGTATTACTCATCTCATTGAAAAATTATAATAACTCACGAATGCATTTTAGTAGAGTTTGGATGTATTTAAAAAAAAAAAAAAAAAAAAAAGGAAGAAGAAGTAGAGTTTGGAAGCTGAGACGAGATAGATGTTAATTTTAATTAAAAGTTAAATAAAATATTATTAAAATATTTTTTTAATATTATTATTATTTTGAAATTTAAAAATATTGAATTATTTATTATATTTTATATGAGAATTTGTAAAAATTATAATAATGAGAGGAGATGAATTGAGATGATTTTGATATCTAAACCTAGCTAGCTGTTTTTATCTTTTTATTTTATTTTTTACTTTTACTAGATGTGTTAAGTAGGTCGTAAAAAAACTTTTTTTGTTTTTGTTTGATCTTATGTTTTGAGAAATATAAAGAACTCCCAATAATGTATAGTAGCCAAAACTGATTGTAGTCAAATGGTACTTACCGCATAGAATCAAACAAGTTAAAATGGGAAATTAAAGAAATAATATTCTAAAATTTACTGTTTTCTTTGCACTTTGGGTGGTATGAATCAACTAGAATTGATCATCTCCTCCTTGATCAGATGTAGAATGATGTGCCCTCATGATTTAAGTACCAAAAAAGGAAAATTATCATGATGATCACATATCATCAACATTAGTTTACTGTATAGACCGATCAGAACTTTAAAAAAGAGAGAAAAATATGGGAAAAAAACAACTTACAGTTTCATTTCCTTCTGCGTGCAAACAAAGCCTCTGGAGTTCTTGCTCCAGCCCTGCGCAGGTTCTGGCGGCTTCGACACGACTTGACTGATGATGAGCGGGAAAACGATGGGTATCAGAACAGAATGAACAAAGTAGGAGCAAAATTCGTACAAATACCAACCCCAAACTTCCAGCCCATCAGGCTTCCCCCCTTCCTGCCCTTCATATGCCATGTAAGCCTTCTCGGCCCTCTCCATCTTCATCGCCATGCTCTGGACGTCCGGCGTATTAACTATATCATCTTCTTCATTATCCCGCAATGGCCTCGGAACTGGTGACGACATCGGGTTCTGGAGTACTGTCTGGATATCAGGCGTCTCTAGATCTTCCGCCATTTTCTTTTGCCTTTAATTACGTACGTACGCACGCACTCGCAGAAGAAGAAGATCAAGATGATCAGAAAGGAAAGGCGGTTAGCTCGAGTAGAGGATCAGTACGTTAGAAGAGAGGATAGAGATGAGGGTTTATTATAAGAGTAGTGATGTGTGTTTGATGGAGCATGCACTCACAGGAACAGCTGGTTTGCGAAATTCTCAAAGAATTTTTCGAGTCTCCTCGGTATGTCCATTTGTCTGAAGAAAAGAGGGTAATAATTTGGAATCATTCTAAAAACTCTTGGATTTCTGCTTTTTATATACATATTTATCTTCGGGTCTTTAAGAAAATGAAATGGTGTACTCATCTGCGTATAATTTTAGGATATTTTACAATAATTTAAGCCGGTTTGCAATTAATTAAACAGAATAATTCTTATTTTAACTTCTTTTTAATTAGTTCATAACCTTTATATATGATCCAAGTTATCGATATTGGGCATTATATATTAATATTCTCCTCTAAATGGCTGGTCACATGGTGATGCTATATATGATCTTTGCTGTGATTTAAATTATAATTAAATTATATATATTATATTGTCCCAATTTGTTATTGGAAACTCGTCATGCATGCATTATATATGCTCATGTTATGCATTCGAATATACTCTGCTATGGACATGATTCTGTACATGTTACTCTCTTTTGGTTACAAGCTGTGTTCTAGATCTGATCTGAAGTTACTGCATGCTGGTACTTTCTACTTGGCTGGTTTTGGAAGCTCATGAGGTGTAGTGCTGCAATTCATCATGTTTCCTGCATGGGATTTCCTTGCTGCAATATATGGATTTTAGGTTCGGGATTAGTCGGGACTTTGTTCTCGAACACCGGCCAGTTACAAGAAATAAAAATGGATTTCATATTGCTAGTGCTGTTGTGTAGCTGTGCCTAATTTCATCTAGTTGTTGTACCTTTGCAACTTCTACCTCAAGCCATGTTTTTAGTGTAATGTCTTTGTGCAAGAGGTTTTTTTTTTTTTTTTTTCTCTGCAAGTAAGCATTTATAGATAAACTAACGAATACAAGACATAAGTTCGGTGGGGTGGAAGTCTCCTACAATCTTCCCAAAGCCAACACACAAGTAAAAACACGAAGGGGGTGATCGGAGCCAAAAAATTGACTCCCATCCAATTCCCACAAGGGGAGACCGCTTGGTGACGATTTTTATATAGTTTAATGAACAGACTATTAAACTACAGCTAGAAGCCACAGACAAAGGGGTGTGCTACAACGTGTTGGTCTGGACTGGGTAGAAGGAACTGTCACATCCACTTTCACCTGATCTTCGGTTAGGAAAAGCGGAAACATAATGTAGCAACCAAAAATTGAGATGAATTGCCGACGAGGGGCCATCATTGGTTGTGGCAGCGCGTGCAGTACACACGCCACACTTTGAGAGGGTTGAAAGGATGGAAGAAGAAGATCCAACGCTGCTGATCCCGACGGTGCCACGCATAGTGGCAGGAAGCTTTCGCAGGTGTGGCGGCGCGTGAAACTCGCACATGACATAGACCGCGCGTGAGGTTTACGCGCCACTCAAATGGACAGATTTCTTTTGCCATCTTGAAGATCGGCGCCTGGGGAGACTGATGGCATGGCGCATGTCAGACTTTGCTCGCCGGAAAGTAACAGATCGACTAGTTTCGATACAATCGCTAAAAAACTAACATAAAAACCTAAACAGAGACTAAGGTTGGTGAGGGAGGGAGGTGGGTGAAGCCAAAGCTTCAACCACCCTCCCCCCAACGAACGAATCAAACTCCTGGTGGAGGTAGCGATTTGTTTTCAGAAGCGAGAGAGAAAACGAGATTATCAAATTCGGTTAAGAAGTTGTTAGCCTCGAAACTCTGTGCAAGAAGTTGTTAGTATTGGAGGCTATCAAATTCGATTAAGAACTTGATAGGACCTTGATACCAAAGCAGATTAATATAATACGTATAATTTATCTTATAATAAAAATAGTACTTTAACAATTTGACGTATAATATAAGTTATGGTAACATATTATATACCAATGAATTAAAATTTGAACGGTACTAGTCCATTTTCTCTCAACTTCTGTTCTCTCCTCATTGTTTCATTTTATTTGTAGTATTTTTTTTGGATGGTTGACATATCGTATGAACCACATCACTATCTTTCATCGATTACTAATATGTCAAGTTTTATATATCTTGGTGCTAAATTAAAACTCCTGGACCGTTGGCCAATGGCCACCATTCTAGCACCATACCTCTGTGTTTTTTAATTGTGGATTTTTCTATTCTGGCCACTTCGAAGTTTCAAGGAATGTCAGAATCTAATATAAGTTTTCTTTCATTGGAATCTCATTGAAATCGTTAAAAAGAAGAATAACATTTTACTCTCAACTAGTATGAAATACTATGCATTATTTAGCTCATTCCCTTTTACCTAACAAGTAAGGTACACTCTTGCACACCCTTTTAGAGCCTCCTAAAGTTCATTCCTTTTGTATCAACCATCTTGACTATACTCATTATGGACAAATCCAAAATTTTTGTAAGAAATTTTTTTTATTGGTTTTGGAATATATTGAAGATAAAGTATGATCTATTAGTGTTTTTTTTTTTTTTTTTTATGTCGAGGAACCTCTTCAAGGCAAGGCCCTTCAGATTCACTTCTGCAAAGTAAACGCCAGTCCCATGCATCGCACTCTCGAAAATTTTTCTATACGAAACTGGTTAAATCGTTGACTTTTCAATAAGAGATGTGGTCCCAAAGAATTATTTACACCCATGGGGTGTTGAATTTTGAACCTTGACGGCAGTGGTATCCCAAGACCAAGGCTTTCACTACTTGAGCCAACTTCTTGAAATTTAAGTAATGCTACATACAGTCGTAGAGTGCACAAATACTATGCAGTTGCTTTGAAAAAGAGTGAGGGCTACTATTAAAAAATTAATTTCTTTTCATGTGGGTCTCATATTTATTCACTTTTTTCAAAGCGACTGCACGACGCTTACATACTCACAACTGCAAATATTATTTTTCTTGAAATTATCTATTAGTCATCCTTATATAGATCACCTTCTTCGACCCACATGGGTGTTGTTGCAAATACTGAAAGTCATTGATCTTCCAATCAAAAAGAGCAATTCTATAGAAGAAAAAGGTTATAATTCTTCTATCCACTTGATCGAGAGTTATTCTATTATCAAATTAATGTGTAGAATACACCATTCATATATATCATTGTAAGATTTGATTTGTAAGATTTAATTTTAAATTTATCTCTTAAATCAAACTATATCATATAAATACTTTACTAGATATGCTTTACACATCAATTTGAGAATAAATTTTTTTCTTTAACCATTATTATGTAATAATTGAATTATTTACCCTTCAATTTCAAGACCATATATGTTAGACTGTAGAGAAATGTTTCGGACATAAAAAATATTTATAAAAATAAATTTATAAAATAATGTGACTTAATATTATATTTTAAATAGTAATTTTTTTTTATTACAAAATAGGTCCAACTTATTAGATAAAATCACGAATATTTTGTGAAATTTATTCGTGGCAATGACACTTCTCTTCTACTGTATTGCAACAGTAAAGTGCAGTGCGTCCTGGTATAAATACCCGGGGTTTTCAAAGTCTCCCTAGGGTTTAAGGATTCCCATTTTTCTACACTCTTGAACACCTTTTCCCCTTCGAAAATGGCCACCATGTTCATAACTTCAAGAACATCGGCCAAAAACCTCTACCAACTACTACGACCCTGCTTCCACGATTCCCCGCCTGTTTCCCAATTCCTCAGAAACCTTCATCACTCGTTCGCTTCCCGGGAATTTAGTTCCCGTGGCTTCGACAACTCTCATCCCAGAAACTCTAGGGGCTTGGTCTCTGCCCCAAGCTACAATCTTGATGAGGTCGGTGCTTCTTCACTCACTCTCGATAACCGCGTTTCAGCCACCGTGCTCACCGGGTTTCTCGGTTCCGGAAAGGTTCGTTTTTTGTTTAACTTTTAGCCAGAAGAATGAACTCTAGCCTCTAGGTTTTTCATTTCCTATGTCAAGTTTGGACGCGAGTTCGCTCTGGCCTTAATGTATTGAAGATTGAATTTGAAAATTTTGGGTAATCAATGGTCAATTAAGGTAATGACGAATCTTTCCTGTAGCTCATTTACGCACAGTGGTAAGTTCAGTTCAATATATTTTCTCGGAATAAAATTTCAAAACAGTGAATTTGGAACAAAAAGTAGGGGTCTTTTTTTTTTTTTGATAAGTAACAAAAAGTAGGGGTCTTTGATGGTAATATCTTTTCAACAAAAGAAATGCCGGTTATTTTTTTTTTTCTGTTGTTGTATTTATTCAAATTGTTTGATGCCATACAATGCAGACAACTCTCCTGAATCATATTCTTACATCTCAGCATGGCAAGCGAATTGCTGTTATAGAGAATGAGGTACTGAAAGTTTTCTTCGTATTGTAATAATGATCTGCTGCTTGTTTATTTATTTTTAATCTTATTTTCAAGTTATAAAATCCCCTTTGGCGAATCAAGCTTCCTGTTATTTCTTTTCATCTTTGTGAAGTGAGTATGCATTATTGCTTGTGGTACCAATACCATTCTTTCTTTTGTAGATTTTTTTTCCTCTAGTAGTAATTTCAAGGGAAAGGTTGGTATAGTTCCTTTCTATAAATTTTCATATTGCTTAGTAAAATTTTTTGATTTCCAAAAAGGAAAAAGAAAAAGACTGCCTAGAATATGAGATGATTTGTCAATTTTACTTAAAGTTGAATAAAGTATAATAAAACTGTTTTCTGGATGTCTAGTTTAAATTTCAAATTATCAAACTCTTTTTATATGGATTATGGACAAATAATTATGTTACCCGTTATAAAATCAAGCTTTTCTCAAATCTCGTAGATTATTGGTTTTTGTTTGATTCAGAGTTGATAGGATGCTAAATCACCAACCACGCGTAGTTTCACATGGATAGTAGACATAATACATATATGTGTTGCTTCTAGATGGCTAAAGTACCTAATACGTACAACACACGCATGCTTTGACTTTGGTGTTATTAAATTTTTTGTATTGTGTTATTGGTTTGGAGATATTTTGGCATTTTTGCGGGCCTCTTTTGCTTTCTTTCAGCTCCTGCTAGGGGTGGAACAGTTTTTGGCATAGCGTGGGATGGTGGTTCTGTATTTATTAAATAATCTGATATTGTCAATGCAGTTTGGGGAAGTGGATATTGATGGATCATTGGTTGCTAGCCATTCCTCTGTGTCTGAAGACATTGTCATGGTTAATAACGGCTGCCTATGCTGCACTGTGCGGGGAGATCTTGTAAAAATGCTTTTAAAGTTGGCCAAGGAAAAACGAGACAAATTTGATCATATTGTTATAGAAACAACAGGTATATCATGTTAATACCTTTTTTGTGCAAGATCTTAGTTCCTACCTGCACAAGGGAGGAAGGGGGGGTGGGGTCGAGCTCTATTTTAAGTTCTACTAGAATTCCGAAATGATTTATAGGGATATGGATCTTGAATCATAAGTCTCAACCTTATTTGTCCAAATCATAAGGAAAACTGGAGAAGAACAAGAATAAAACTTATAATAGATAAGAAGAGGAAAGGAAAAAGTTATTATGGTCTTGGTAAACTTTTTCTCCTTTGGTGTTTTGAGTTTTGATTCAATTTATAAGCCTCATATATAGCATGGCTTCTCTTTCTTTGTCTTGGAAGTTTTCAATATCTTGTGTCATTCCTTTGGTGGAAAATTGATCCATCTATGGATGTTATTTGAAAAAGGTTCAACATCAGATTTTTCCAAGAGCATTAGTTGCAGGACCGAAAATGATAGTATATGATCATTCATGAAATCTTTTTTGCAGGCCTTGCGAAGCCAGCTCCTGTCATAGAAACGTTCTTTACTGATGAACTGGTTTCACGTTATGTGAAACTAGATGGAGTTGTTACTTTGGTTGATTCCAAGCATGCCATGCAACATCTGGATGAAGTCAAACCGAGATTTGTGGTGAATGAGGCGATAGAACAAGTTGCCTATGCTGATCGTATTATTTTGAACAAGGTGAATTTCAATCTATTACCTTGATTGCTGCGGTTCTAATCTTTCTGTTATTCTCCATCTCATTGTGTTGTGCTAGTTTAATATTCCAAATTCCTGGACAATCTTTTTAAATCAATTATTATTTTTTAAAGTTTTTTATTTTGGTTTTGGCAGATCGATTTGGTCAGTGAGGCTGAGTTGCAGATATTGACTACAAAAATCAAGGTATGAATACAGAAGAGAAGATGTATAGAGATGGCTGGGTGGGTCTGGTATAGATTGATCCTTCTGTGACCTAGATCAAAATCTCCATATGTAACTCAGTAGACCAAAATGTTTTTGTGTATGGAATTCCGTAGTAAAACAAAATTTATGAAGCCTTTCAGAGTAATTTCATGCTCTTCACTCGATTGAAATTACCAGATTGGCATTATTTTTTCTCTACTTGCTTCTTGTTTTTATTGAATCTGTTTTATCTTTTTTACATTGGGTTACCATGATCTGACAACTTTTGTATTTTGGTGCATTGTTATCAGCATATCAATGGGATTGCACCAATTAAGCTAGCTAAATTTGGATCTGTTGACATGGATTTTGTTTTGGGAGTTGGAGGTTATGATCTTGAAAGGTTATAATCTAATCTGTTTCTGCCTGTAGTCAAATCTTGTATTTTATTTTATTTTTTATATTATTTGTTTTCTTTACTACCCCGTCTTCCTCCCCCTTTCCTTGTGTGTGTGTGTGTGTGTGTGTGTACTTTCTACTTAGCACTAGCAAAACTCTAATGCATATTAGTACTTCAAGCAGTATGATGGGAGCTTTCTAATGTATGTTTGCATTTCAAGCTGCATGATAGAAACCTCACTCTGTTGATATGTCAAAGGACCTGATTTTGCAGAATTGAATCTGAAGTTCATGTGGATAGTTCCTGTTCTGCGATCCATCAACATGAAACTGGACATGGTAGTGCCCTCACTTTTTCTTTCCCATATATATATATATATATATATTTTTTTTTTTCTCTTTTTCATTATCTTTTTCTGCCCTCCCCCCTCTTCATTTTTGAGTTGGTCGTAGGTGATATAGTTAAGGGAAAAGAGTTAAAGGCGTTGATAGTAAAATATTTGGAATTTGAATGAGTGGATCTAATTTTATTTCTGCACCTGCCTGTATATCAAAATAAGGTGCAGATGACTCTTTTTTTATGACATACGGACAACTCCTCCAAACTGTTTTCATTTGGTTTCTTTTGAATCTCATTTTGGTTGTGATTATTGCAGAACACCAGGAAGGACATCATCATGATCATACACACGATTCTGCTGTCTCTAGTGTCAGTATTGTTTATGAAGGAACTCTTGATCTTGATGAGGTACTTAACATTATCATTTTCTTGATCCAGTGGTTTTGTTTTTTTGGCTATTTAGATCGTAGCTTGAGTTGTTCTCTAGCCTATTTTAGGTCCTGTTGGTAACCTTGGGTGGGCCCTCGAGAAACATTATCTAGGAGAATAGAGATCTGGTTGGTCGCACCATGTCATAGGGCAGAATTGAGTAAGCTATTTGACCTGTATAACCATTGTTGTGGCTGTTCCAGGTTGATGATTGGCTCGAAAGGCTGATAGAAGAAAAAGGAGAGGACTTGTACAGAATGAAGGGTATCTTGTCTGTTAGTGATTCTGATCACCGTTACGTTTTTCAGGTACTTGCATCACTCTTCTTACTATTGTTTTCTTATGATGTGGATATTACATCTGTGATTGTGTTGATCATATCTAGCTTATATTGCTATTTACTAATTTTACCCTGCCACGGTGCCATTACCTTTCAGGGGGTGCATTCTACATTGGATGGCTGCCCAGGCAAAGCATGGGGACCGGACGAGAAGAGAATGAACAAACTGGTATTCATAGGAAGAAATTTGGACGAAACTGCCCTAAGAAAAGGTTTCAAAGGTTGTCTAGCTTGAGCTTCTCATACTACCTTTACTGGTATTGGGTGTTTTTAGGGATCATTCACCTCCTCCTTTTGCATCCATGTGGATTGTATCAACAAATGTTTCTCTAGTCCAGGAAAAAGAGGTATAAATAAACATACTAACAAGTCAGACGCCCAAGCAGCATAATTTTGGTCTGTTTCACAACCCTAATTGTTGCAGTCTAAGTGAATGAGTGATAAATCATATGAGCTAATCTGGGCACTATGTAGAACTGGCTAATGATCACTACCCCAAGCAAGCCATGGTCTATCAATGAAAGGTCTCTTTCTCCTTGTTACATTCAAAATCCAAGTCTTTGGATCAGACCATTAATAATTGTGATGAGCTTTATGCCCAATGAAAGGTCTCTTTCTCCTTGTTACAACAAAAACCCAAGTCTCGGGTTGGGATGTGTTGAGCTTTATTCCCTACCTCTGTGGTTGTCTTTATGCTCCTTATTGTGCTAATGGTGAGGGTTCCTCTTATTTCTATGTTTGTCAACGAAGCTCGGTACAATCCAAAATGGGAAAGTCTTGAGCTGTCCAAAGTCCAAATGCATTGTAAGGTGGGACACAAAAATGCAGATTAATTGCTGTAGATTACACTTACGAATCTAAATTATTGTAAGCCACCAAAAAGAAATTTGCGGTGCCATTGAACCAAAGAAGAGAAAGCTCTAAGCTTGACTTCTTGAAAACAAAATAAAATTAAAATGAAAAAGAGACAACTTGTGCTGAAATTGGTTCAGATTCCCTTTCTGTCGTTCTGTGTGCTTCCGGTTGACATTATTACCATTTTTTTAATAACCTAAAAGATATGTACAAAATGATACATTATTGTAATCCACATCCGATATCCGGTTTGGATAGTGAGATGATATGAGATGATTTTAGATGAAAATTAAATAAAATATTATTTTTTAATATTATTATTATTTTAAGTTTTAAAAAAATTAAATTATTTATTATATTTTATGTAGAAATTAAAAAAATTGTAATAATAAAATAAAATAGGAAAAATCGTGAGGCTGGTTGGGTATTTTCACATCTGCACTCAATCGAGCCCAAAAAAAAAGGAAAAATTTTATTTACAGTTTTTAAATGACGACTGCATGTGCAAACTATTAATTAAATAGAAAAAAATATAGTTTTGATAAGAATATTATTATAATTTTAAAAAATTTAAAAATAAAATTAATTAGACTTACAATATAATTTTTAAATAGAAACTTTACGTAACATTGTTAAAAAAATGTTTGGATTCGTAACTCATCTCAGCTCATCTCAACTCATCTCATTACTATTCAGCAACTTTAACTCATAAATTTTACTACTATTTACAACTCATCTCATTACTATTCACAATCTATCTCAACTCATCTCAACTCATTTTCGAATCCAAACGCGAAAGCTAAAAAACTTGCTTGGTTTTGGCTTAAAAGACGTATATTTATTTTACAGCGTACACTTTGGATGAGATCGACGTGAAGACGAGGGCATTACGATCATCAGTGAATGATTGGCTTTCATCTGTGATTTTCTACTCTAGCACAACCTTCCTTGTGTGTACCGAAACTTTTCATGGCAGAGTTCTGCTGAACCATACGCAGAGAAGCTTCTTCCGGATTTGCATCCTGCAGAGCGATATGTTTTTACACTTGTTCTAGATCTGCAAGTGTAAATCTGCACAAAGTTAGCTGCTTGCCAAACAAATTCTGAATTCAGATATTATGTTCTTTGCTAACTTTCTTTCCAATAACAGGTTTAATATGCAGGGGACCCATAAAATAAACTCTTTAATCAAATGATGAACAAAAATTATAGAGAAACACAAATGAGGTTCAGAATACTCAATTTTTTTTTTGGGGCTCGATTGAGTGCAGATGGGGGAGGGAGAGGGAGAGTCAATTCACTGTATGCGGATCCAGTTTATATTCCCTTGGGATGCCTACGTGGCACTTCATGATTGGTCGGTGTGAAAATTAATTTCACACTCGACCGGAGTGCCTCTTAATGAGATAACCAAACCAAAAGGGTGCCCATAAAAAATTGAGAAGATAAGAGGAAGGAGGTGATGAGGGTGACTCACAGACAGACACGGACACCCCAACTTGACAGAGGCCCGGAGGGGGAATATTCTGCCGTCACCTCCAAAAAGACCGCCCCTTACGGAAATACCGAAACGTGTCCTTCTTTCATGGACCATCCCCACCACCACCCTACCCTCCTCACATGTGACTTGACCTTTTGCCACTGCCACGTCATTCCATCGAATATCCTATTCCTCCTTGTTTCCCGGCGAATATTCCACGCTGGCATCCACGTGTCATCTCGACTTACCCAGGCCATTTGTCCCCACTAGCATCAGCGATGCATGGTAGGACAATTGTCTCCATTTTTTTTTTCCTCTCTTTATTTTCTGCTGAAGGGCATACGCATACAGTAATGGTTAATTTCCACTATATTCTATGTATGATGCTGTCATGTCGCTCCAGATTCGTCGCCGAGCTTTCCTCTACATGTTCGTTCAATCATCCATTACTTGAGAGGGGTGAAAAACAAATCGTTTCTGTCTATAATAATCAACACAAGTTGAAACAAAACAAAGCACTGCTTTTTTTGCTTGATCTTTACACTAAGCATTTTGTGGAATCTGATTTTCCCACTTCTCTGCCTTTTTTTCCCATTCTATATTTACACAAACAAAACTGTGTTATGGAGATAATCATGATCTCCATTTCTTGTTACTACCAATATGCTTGATTTCCTTGAAATATCAGATTAAATTGTCGCCTTCATCAATATTAATAGATAAATACATGATCTTTACTGATCTCGCTCGGTGCGCACACACCTCTGTCATCTTTACGCTTTTCTTTTTTTTGGTTTCTTCTTCGTTAAAGTCAATGGGGCCTATCTGAGTGAGTGGATAAACGGGAAAGAAAAAGCTGGAATTCGAATTTGCTTTCCCAGTAAAGGAATTGGCTTGATATTTAAGTTATCGGTTGGGATTGGTTAGTGGGTACTGCTGCCGCTGGGGGTGGTGCCGGCGGCGATGGAGAGGAATTGCGGAGGTGGAAGTGGCAGATATCCGTACGAGAATGGGGTGGTGATGACGAGAGACCCGAAGCCGAGGCTAAGGTGGACGGCTGATCTGCACGACCGCTTTGTCGATGCTGTCACTAAACTTGGTGGCCCCGACAGTATGTTTTCTTCCTAAAACTAAACCCCCCTCCCAAAAAAAAACCTCTTCCCTTTTTGTTGCTTTTATTTTCCCAACTTTTATTTTTTTCATTTAAATGTTTTATTTTTAGTTTTTGAGGCAATAATTGCTCAATGATTCAATTCTCGTACATCGTCCATTTCCTCCTCCCAATTCATAAAAAAACTCGTAGCATTTTAAAGACGTCAACTTGACCTGTCTTAAACATTGTGCAGCTGCCTTTTTTTTTTTTGGCTTTTTGTTTCGGTTGAATATGAGAATTTCATAAATAATTCGTCTACCAATACATAAACTGAATGTATACTGCATGATACAAGGCCCCAGAGAAACGAAATTTTCATTTTATTGATCTGAACTATGTAAAAGAATAAACTTTGCATTGGCTGTCTCAAATCTCAAATCTTCTGGGTGCATCCATTACCAGTTCACAGCCGTGCCACTTCGATGTGAATTAACCAAACCTTTCCTCTTTCTCTTGCAAAGTTAAGGCTGAGATTTCCCTGGCCCACTCTTCTTTTTCAGAAGCAACTCCAAAGTCTGTGCTGAGGTTGATGGGCATGAAGGGCTTGACACTATACCATTTGAAGAGCCATTTACAGGTAGCTACGAAGACCCTTCCTCTCTCCTTGTTTCCACTAAATCCTATATGGGACCACCCTTTTGCAGAATGTAAGAGGGAGTATCAAGTTCTGGGTTTCAATTTTTATTTTCTTATTAAATTTTGGTCTTATTGGTCATGAATGTAACCCTATGAAGATAATCCATATGCAGAAATACAGACTTGGACAGCAGTCGCGGAGACAAAATACTACAGAACAAGCCAAAGAGAGCAGTGGTGAGTCCATTCAAAATATAATGTTTAAGAAAATCACAAGTCTCAACTCCAATCCTATGATGAATTAAAATTGAGGACTTGTCCATAGGCAATCAACTTAATTTCTACCAATAATCTTTTCTGCACATAACCTCTCTTATGTGAACTGGTTTGTGCTTGGCATTTTATTTTATTTTATTCGTTTGTTTCTTTTTCATTTTGACTTCAAAATTCTCCATCCTAATTCAGTTTCCTTTCTGAATTTTAGGGAGCGCCTATGTACATTTCAGTAATCACTCCTCAGGGACTAGTACCAATTCTTCAAGAAGTGATAATGAACAAGGGTATGCCATATCATTAATCTCACATCTGTCGGTTTTGTAACATTGTCAGAAATGGTAATTGAAGTTTTAAGTAATTAGGATGTTTGGTTTCTATCCCTTTAATCCAAAAAAATTACATTTTGTATCCCTAAACTATTATCACTTTCTCAATTTGCACCATAAATTCTCAAAACTGGCAATTAGTACACTATACCCCTGAATTTTGATAATTTGCATCATTGGTTAAGATCTGGCCGTTAGATTATTCCACATCTCCAATTTTTCATCCATCTTTATGCTTAGATCTTAATTGGTGTGCTAACTACCAAGGATGTAAATTACAAGTTTTGATAGTATAGGGTGAACATTGAAAACATATGGTAACACATGGGTGCCAAATGTGGTTTTCCCTTTCATCAGGACTAGACTTACTTAGACACCAGTTGCTAGATCTGTATCGCTAAAACTAGCTAATTTGGCTAGTCTGTAGCCAAAAAACTATAGAAACAAAACTTCACAAATTGGACGTGCCAAAATAGAGTCGCTAATTAAATGATTTTTGTTATCCTTTTATATTCAACAAATAAAAATGAATGTTGGACAGAAAGATAGAGAGTTAGATAAGGTTGCGCTTCAGCTACACTCTCTTTCACTTGTTCCTTTTGAGCCTCCTTGTCTGAGCTATTGAATTCAGAATTAATGAAACAGAAATTCATACTGCTGAATTGTCCATTTCTCATTTCTAGAACTTTTATCATTTTAGATTCATCTCGTGACTTTCTTTCATACTACCCCACTTGATAATGAGTAATTAATGCTGCGAACAAAACAGAGAAATCCCACTTGCAGAAGCGCTCAAGCATCAGCTCGAAGTTCAGAAAAGATTACAAGAGCAGCTTGAGGTATATCTCTGTTGGGCAGTTTTGCTACGAAGTTTTTGATCAATCCCTCATCATCTTTTGCTCAATCATAACTAATTTTGGTAAGTCATGCATGTTATATGAAGCGCCTAAACATCAGTTTCTTGCTACGAATAGGTACAGAGGAAGCTGCAGATGAGAATAGAGGCCCAGGGGAAGTACTTGCAAGTTATATTGGAGAAAGCGCGAAAGAGTCTCTCCCCCGGTAGTGTAGAAGCAGCAAGAGCTCAGTTAAACGACTTCAATTTAGCTCTGTCCAACCTCATGGAGAATATGAATGAAGAAGAGAGAAAAGAACGCATGCTAGAGATGAATGGCCTTTATAGAAAGGCCAATGGTTCAGCCATCCAAAACTATCAAGAGGGAGGAGGAGGAGAACACAAGGATGCTAAACTCGAGGTAGAAGGGGGTTTGATACAATTTGACTTGAATACCAAAGGTAATTATGACTTTGTTGCTGCAGATGGAGCTGAATTTGGAACTCCAAATGCTTTCCTATAGGAGATAGAAAAATGGCATGATATATAGATTTTCTTACACTTTGATGGCATACAAGTGATCACCCTTTTAGCACTTGCTTATATATGTTTGCATTTGAGGTTTAACAACAACTGTAACTGACATGCAAGTCTCCTGTCTCACAAGTTTCTTGGTTTTCCATAGTTCTTATGATCAGGTAAAGAGTCCTAGTCCATAGAGTTTCCACCTCTTTAAGGTAATTTGGTTCGAGTTTGAAATCGAACTCGTTTAATAAGCAATACGTATTCTTTGTGTCCTGTTATGGGACATGTATTACAAGTTCAATGGTTCAGTTTCAATAAGAATTGGATTCAAAACTTACCCTTAATTCAGAGGTAGATAACTATCTCTGTAGCAAAATCCCCACAGACAAAAAAAAAAGAAGAGAATTTATTAATTTTCGTTCAACTGTGCTGTAGTTTCTAACTTACAGACTTGCAGTCGCTATCTGTTGCGGCGGTAAGTTTTGTAGGAGATCAGTCCTAAAACCGTCACTATAGCTTTATTATAACAGAGCGGTTGCAACCGCTGCTAAAGATAAACAGCAGTTTAAGTTCTTTTTAGGTGCGCTAAATACGATAAAAGGTTTGTTTCCTCAATTTTAAGATACTGAACACCACATAGCACACCATTGTTTTAAATATCACTTTTACGTACTCTTTTATGCATTCTATTAATGTGATTGGTTGTATTATTTTTTTAATATAAAATAATTATTTTGACCAATCACATAAAGCACCAAAATTTAAATAATTGGGCTTGAAGAATAGCCTATATCTACAGACGGGAACGATCTCAGAAGAATTCACTAATGAAAAATAGAGTACATAAGAATACTAACAAATCAGTCAAACCCAACGCCCCAATACACAGGCCTCATAATCTAATCAGAGAGACAACACTCGATTGACTCTATTCATACATCTCTTTTAACAAGAGGAAAAATCACGAGCACTAATATTGGTTTCTATATATGTATTTTTAAAATCATATCTTTTAAAAATTAATTTTATATATATATATAAAAAACTCTCACATTAGATTACGCATCTTTAAACTAAATAATAATAAAATATTTTTTTTAATTTTCTTTTTTTATATATTTTACTATTAGCACCATGTGCTCAAAAATACCAATTCTATATATCTAAATATTACTAATTTCATATATCAAAATGACTAATTTTATCAATAAATATTAATATGTACTAAAAAACCCTTTGTATCATCAACTTAATACAAATTTCATATATCAAAATCATCTTAATACAAATTTCACAAAGTTGATTTTAATGGGTAAAAAAAAAAATAGTAAAAATGTTTGAAGAGTGAATAGTATTTATTCAAATTTGAAGAAACATTATTCATACCTATGTAAAATTTTGAAGATTCATAATCTAATGTAGACCAATTTAGAGAGATATTATGCAAATATGAATATAAATATGAAGATGCATAAGCCATTGCCAATGATCTTACTGCAGTTTAGATAATGAAATGAGATGAGATAGTTTTAGATAAAAGTTGAAAGTTAAATAAAATATTATTAAAATATTATTTTTTAACATTATTATTGTTTTAGAATTTGAAAAAGTTGAATTGTTTATTATATTTTATGTTAGAATTTGAAAAAGTTGAATTGTTTATTATATTTTGTGTTAGAATTTGAAAAAATTGTAATAATGAGATGAAATGAGATGAGATGAAATATTTTTATTATACAAACAGGTCGTAATTGCCCAAAACATGACAAACTTGAAGGCCACGTTTGGAATTTAAATTGAACTGAGATCAATTCAGTTCAGTCTAATTTTAAGTTGAGTCTAACATTCAAACACTAAACTCTCAAATCACTAAACTAATCTCAACTTAAAACTTCTTTACAGGTAGGACTCACGACCTTTTTCAACTTAACATCTCTTTACATGCAAAATCTATAATATTTTTTAATTTTTTATAAATATATTTAAATTCATCTTAATAACTAAACTTATCTTATATAGATTATATAAAATTTATTACACTATCTTAACTCATTATTATTTAATTTAACTTAACTTAACTCGTCTCAATTTGATTCAGACTTAAAGTTAGGTAAACAAAGCAAGACTTGCACCTAGAGTCATAGGTTTCACTTTTTGCTTGCAAAACATGCCTGCATTTAATGCATGGAAAGAAACAATGGCTTCCTATTAATATAGGCTTTCTATTGACATAGCAAGTCAAGCTACTTTCCTACAAAAATGCAAGCCTAGAACAAAAATGGCTTCCTCTTGACATTATTCGAGAGGTATAAATATTAGGAAAAAGTTATTTTGTCTCCTTATTTTGATCACTCAATTTGGCTGTTGGTTAATTTTTTATTTTATTTAATAATTAAAAAAGTGATTTTAAATATATTAATATATTAATATATATTTTTTATTTTTTAAAAATATTAAAATATATTAAAAAAATATAAAAAATAAATACTAGATGATATACTCAGCGATAAGAGTGGTGCGGCAAAGTAGTCTCACTCTTAATATTATACGTAGAATTCATTTTATATATCTATTTTTCTTCCATTTATTAGAGTTCGAAAAAAAAAAAAACTTGAAGGATCGAAATTTAGTCCGTATGCCATACCAAAACATGAAATTAACTTGTTTTGATTCGATTCAGACGATCGACACAAAACATATTGCTGTTGTAATTACACCACTAAAGTTGTTCTAAAGAGAATGATAGGGTACGTCTTTATTTTATTTTATTTTTTGGCATCAAACACTTTAATTTAAGTATAAATAGATTTGACTCAACCAAGCACATGATTCCATCTGCACTTGGGATATTAAAAAGAACAATAAATTATATATATGGATTTTTGGTCTAATCTACAGAATTCGTAGTGGAAATTAGGATTTAGAGATGATCATAAACCCTAGTACTAGAAATAAGTTTGAAAAAATTTATTCATAAGCTTCACATACCATACATCACTTTTTTTCTAATTTTTTTTAATTAAATGTGGAGTATATGAATAATAATTAGAAGAATTTAATTATTTAAAAAAAATAAAAAAAAAATTAAAAAAAAAATTGTAATATATAGTATACCTGAAATAGCAACTCAATCAAGCATTCCCACCTTACTTCCTGATGGCTCTCTCTTTCTCTTTTTCACTCTCATACACACCATAAAAACAAACAAAAATAAAAATAAAAACAAAAAAGTAGTCAACGTGACCAACTTACATCAAACCCTGCCATTATGATGGGAGATAACAAGCAAATTTAAACCAAAAAGATACGTATGACTCGTTTGAACAGTATTAATTCAAATAAGTTTTATAGGATTTTATTGAATTTTCGAGACGTCGAATATTTGAGTTAAGATATTTTATTAAATTTTAAAAAATAAAAAAATTTTAAAAAATATTATAAAATTATAAAATTATTTAAATATATATTTTTAATATTATCTTTATTTTAAAGATCGATAATTAAAGTTGTATTGATTTTTATATTTTATTTTAAAATTTATTCGTAAATCTATTTATTTACACTATTTTTGTGATCAAGCCGGCCGAATTGACTTTTCGTCATATATAGATAATATAGCGGCAGTGGAATGTTTATATCATTATTTCATGGTCATGTTGATTTGTTAAGAAGTAAATAATTTTGTTAGTTGTTCCAATGCACAATGTTACAACATTACAAACTAGAGCTACTTCTGTCTCTCCTTCAAGGGGATAAGTATGTTACTATATATGTTTTCTCAATCTAAGGGAGTAGGAGTGTAATTGGTCCAGTTTAGTCGATTTTAGAGAATAATTTTAGACGAGACCGATTCTTTCAGTCCACCAAAAGTCCGGTCTGATGAGGCCTTTGGACCAGACCGGGCTGCTTTGGTTTAGTCTAGTTGCGGATAATTTTTCTTCTTTTTTTCAAGTTTTTGACAAAAACTTTATATAACTACTTGAAAAATTATTTAAATTAACTTTATATATTAAATTCAGTCGGTTTGGTCTGAAGCAACCAATACCCTGGTCAATTTTCTCGGTCTGGAGGAAAAACCTAACACCCTTGCAAGGGAGTTTATTTGAGCTGTTGTGTTAGGATTGAGGATCCTTATAAATGGCTGTGGTTTAAGAGTTATTTTTATGTATTTTAAATATGAGGACTAATATAATGTGATCTTTTAGAAAATAATCAGCTTATTGAATACGCAGTAGTGCTAGTTGTTATTGACAGGACCACACGGATCAAACCATTGTCAACACCATGGCGAGGGGAGGAATCCCCAAAGGCTCAGGAGAAGGCTCGGAAGTATCTCATTCTAGTCTCTATTCTTTCTTCTTCTTCCACAACTAATTTGAGCTTCTGAGGTATCACGGCCCCGAGCTCCCCCGTCCTCCTCCTTGCAGGGAAGAGTCCGAGCATTGCCAATGTGGAATGACCTAGGCACGCGAAACACGACATCAACAACCATGATTTTAGGAAATTAGCCAACCATGATATTAGGAAATGAGAAAAAGAAGATTCTATTCTATCAATTTATTTTCTTTACAGTTGTTGGATCCATATAACATCTGGAAAATCCCTTGATTTTGAAGGCAAAGCAATAGTTTATTTGTAGATGAGGTTACCTACAAATATTAGTGCCAAGCATAACTTTTAAACATTCTTACTCTACGCTACATATATATATAGACCAAAAACATCTGCTATATAAAGCCACGCATGTAGAGGACATATCTCTACCAGAGAGAGAGAGAGAGAGAGAGAGAGAGAGAGAGAGAGATGGAAAAGAGCAAAGTGCTAATTGTAGGTGGAACTGGGTATCTGGGTAAGAGGTTGGTAAAGGCTAGTTTAGCTCAAGGACATGAGACATACATCCTCTACAGACCTGAGATTGGTGTAGACATTGAGAAAGTTCAAATGCTTCTGTCATTTAAGGAGCAAGGAGCTCACCTTGTGTCAGGTTCCTTTAGCGACCAGCAGAGCCTTGTCAATGCAGTGAAATTAGTTGATGTTGTTATCTGTGCAATATCTGGGGTTCACATTCGCAGTCACCAAATTCTCCTCCAACTTAAGCTTGTTGATGCAATTAAAGAGGCTGGCAATGTCAAGGTAATAGGATGAGTTCTTAATGTCTTCTGTCTTGATTTCCTCACTTGATGCATGCATGGTCTCTGCATATTTCAAAAGTTAAAGAAACAAAGCACCCTTTGATCTCTCTCTCTCTCTCTCTCTCTCTATATATATATATATGTGCATATATATGTTTCAAGATTTGCTCTATTGTAATGGGGAAATAACACTTTACCCCTCTAATATACTACTATGTTCGCAATATAACCAACCACTAGACTGATCTTGTTAATTAGTTAATTAATTTCTATTAGTTTTATATGAGAAGTTGGTAATAATATTTGTAGAGATTTCTGCCCTCTGAGTTTGGGACGGATCCTGCAAGAATGGAACATGCATTAGAACCTGGAAGAGTGACATTTGATGACAAAATGGTGGTAAGGAAAGCCATCCAAGAAGCAAACATTCCTTTCACGTATGTTTCTGCAAACTGTTTTGCTGGTTACTTTCTTGGCGGTCTGTGCGAGCCAGGCAGGATCATTCCTTCTAGGGATTCAGTGTTCTTGTTGGGAGATGGCAACACCAAAGGTATTTTCCATGACAACCTTTAATTTTGCCTTGAAGAGTACGTCTCATGAAAGTAGGTAGGACTAGTACACTTCATTTCACCTAATTACTCAGCTGCTAGGCTTGATTAATTAACTTCTGGATGTGAATTTTCCAAAAAATAATTCATGATCATGATCCTTTTTATGGGCCTAAGATGTTTCTAATCTATTTAATGTCAATTAACCAATTTATTAAAAAGAAATACTTTAATCACAAAATGACGTGACTTGATATAGAATGTTAAAGTTATTTTTATCGTAAATAGATTTAACGGATCATACGAAATCACGTCAATTTATGATTTTACTTTTATGCAAACCCTCTAAATCTGTAGCACTTCTCTTAAATCTACTTTGTTAAACAATGTCAATTAACCAATTTATTTCCTCAATATGTAGGCGATTTTCTAAGAAAATAGTCATGACCCTTGTTGCTATATATTGGTTTTAGTATTTATTTATTTATTTATTTAGATTTACCTGTATATTAATTACAAAAGAAAATTATTATTGTGATTTTCCAGCAATTTATGTTGATGAAGATGATATTGCCACGTACACTATCAAAACCATAGACGACCCTCGAGCTCTCAACAAGACAATATACATCAGGCCCCCAAAAAACATTCTATCTCAAAGAGAAGTTGTTGAGATTTGGGAGAAATTGATCGGCAAAGACTTGCACAAGTCTTCCATATCCGAGCAAGAGTTTCTAGCTTCCTTAGAAGGTGAGATTAATGAAATCAGTGGTACCTATTTAAATTTTCTTTCCAGAAATGTTTGGTCTATAAAAAATTATTTTTCAAAAATATGTAACTTGATTTATATATTTAAAGTAGATCAGTAATGCTAGATACAGTAACAATATGTAAGTCTTGCATATTCTATTCGAAAAAAGTGAGATCCACTATTAAAAAATTATTATTTTTTCATATGAGTATCAGATGTATCCAGTTTTTTCAAATTTTGTGAACGGGACTTAAAACATCCTAAAACTATATAAAATCATTTTCTTTTAAAGTATCATATTAAAATACGTCAATTTTTAAATTTTATTTTTTAATTTATTTTTTTGTAGACCTAATTAATATTGATATTTTTTTCTGCTTGGTTAACCTTATATGCATGCAAAAGGACAAGAGTATGCAGAGCAAGTTGGATTAGTGCATTACTACCATGTTTGCTACGAGGGATGTCTAACAAATTTCGAGATTAATGGAAAAGATGAAAGAGAAGCTTCTGAGCTTTATCCGGAGGTGAACTACACTACTGTGGAGGATTACATGAGACGTTATTTGTAACATTTATAAGTAAAAATTGTATTATTGATGCATAAATATGGTTTGGACAATAATTACTGAAAAAATAAAATAAAAATTATATGGAATTATTGTACTGAAAAAATATATATATATATATATATATATATAAAAGATCGCTTTTCCTTTTCAGTACTGAAATATATTACAAAGAATAATTGGTTGGGGTATTTAGAATAATTGCTCCAAATATATGGTTGATCTGATCATGTCATTTTCCATTCTTTTTTCTTTCCCATTTTCACTCATTTTGCATTGGAGTTGTGGCAAGTGGCAATCTTTTTTACATTCTATGAAAAGAATAATTATACATACAACCATAAAGTGAATAAAATAATAATAATAATGATAATAAATATGCCGTTATTCGTATCTTTTTGTAAATTAAAAAAAAAGTATATAACCATCCCAAAAAGTAAATTGCAAGGGGAACTGAAATATGTTTGAAGCTTATAAAAAAATAAATATACAAATAATTGAGAGATTAACTTTATGATAAAATAATTTTAAAGTCACGCTAAATTTCGTTAACATTTTTCAACAATGAATATAGGCTACTCGTTCCTAAAATAATCCAGACATCTTAATAACTTAATTAGCCTTAAAATTTTCACTAAAAATATTTTATGATACTTTTGGAGAAAGTATTTTAGCTTATGTTCGCCTCTACAATCACTTCATTTTTAAGGAATTCTAAATTTTTTCTGTAAACATACGAGTAAAGAATTCAATAGAGTCTTGAAGTTTTAAAATTATTTAAGGGTGTAATCGGTTTGGACTAGTTCGGTTTGAATCGAACTAGTCTAAGTTTGTTTTAGAATTCTTATAATTGAAATCGACTAGTTCATCCAAATAACCAGAACTTTCGGTTTCGATTCGGTTTTACAGGTGTGATTAGGTTTTGGACTTTTTTATTGGGTTGGTAGGTTTTTCTAGCCAAAATAAAAGCTAAAATCAATTAGCCAAAATATACTAATTAATTTAATTAAAAGATGCATTTAATAATGTCTAGAAAAACCTATTAAAATTTGCACATAATAACATTCCTAAGGGTTAAAACTAGGGCCTCATTTGGTTACGCAGTTGAGATAAGATGAGATGAGATATCTTGTTAAAAGTTGAATAAAATATCGTTACAATATAATTTTTATTTTGAAATTTAAAAATTTTGAATTATTTATTATATTTTGTGCGAAAGATTGAGAAAATTGTAATGATGAGATGAGATTAGATAGTTTGATTTTGCGTAACCAAACCAGCTAAAGACTAAAACATGCATATAAAAACAATTAGTCAATATAAACAAAATCTTAAAAAAATTACACTTAAACAATTGCCAATGCAACCACCAGTGTAAAAATGTAAATCACTTCAAAATGTGTAAAAATATACTTATAAAAAATATAATATATATATATATGTAATACTTAATAAGGATAACTTAATATTAATATTCATGTTTAAAAGTAAGTTTAGATGAAGGAAGAATAAATAATAATATTAAAATTTTATTTAATATTAATTTTATAATATGTAATATATATATATAGCATATAATATATATAATATAAAAAGAAATAAAATATATATATTTCCGTATGGTTTGGACCATTCGATTTTTAAATCATGAAAATTGAAATTGAACCGATTTTTAGTCGGTTTCGATTCTTATCAAAACTGTTTTGATTCGAAAATTGAAGTTCCGATAAGAATCGAAACCGACTTAATTGGTATTAAACCGGTTTGATATAATTGGTTTTTCGATTTTTTCTTTCTACCCTAAAATTATATTTGATATTTTTCAAGACCGCTGTGCTTATTTTATGGAAAATAGAGGAGAAGAAACCGAATTTATAAATAATTTTTTTTTTCTAAAAGTGTAATTAGTAATTAACTTATGGAAATTCGAGGGGAAATTTTTCTAAAATTTAGAAAAATAACGATAAAAAAATCTGAATACCTCTGTTTTGGCGTTTTATGTCCACAGATAACAGATGGCAACCTGACACAAGCACCGCAACTGATTCTTTAGATCCTAGTCCTGCTGACACCTCTCTCTCTCTCTCTCTCTCTCTCTCTCTCGCAGCAGTGGTTCAAAAATGCCGTTATCCAGTGCTGCAATTGCTTCCAACATTTCGATCAATTTCCCATCTCTTCCAACTCCAAAGGTGAGTGAGTTTTCTCAGTTCTGCGCACCCTATTCTCTTCCTCACTGTTTGGGTTCTTCGAAATCGCAGACAAAGTAAACTAAAATAGATCATTCTTGATAAACTTCTCATGCAATGCTTTTTCGAATTTGTTGTACCCACCTTTTGATTTCCTAAAGGATGTGTTGACCCAAAACTGTAGATTGTTAAATGTAGAAGCTTTCCAATCAATAATAATGCGAATATTGGTCATCAAAGAGCCGCTGCATTCATGGTGTCCAGAAGCCTTTCTTTCGCTACGAAGTCGCTTTCTGGGGATCGCAATGCCTCAGTCGACGTTGATGTGCCATTCCCTAGTGATTATCCTGAGCTTCTTGACCAAGTAAGTTTATACTGCTGTCTGTGCTTTATTGTTTTCTAATTTTTAGTGTGCGATCATACTGTTCAGCCCTTAGTTAGAGTTTCGAATTTAGGAATCTTTTGTTTTGCATTTTCGCATGTATATGTGTATTCTTGATCTTATTGGTACTGAAGTATTTTCATTCTTCTTTTTCTTCCCGAGTAAAAGGGCAAACAAAAAACAAATTAGGACTTTCTCGCGGACCCTATGGCGTCCATGTTTAGATGATGTGGGTGTCTGGTGATGATGCGCCATTTTAATTCCAGATTTTCTCTGAATGTTCCCAGACTAACACTACATCATAATGAATGAATCAAGCTTGATGATATGTAGATCAAAACTAAACGAAAAATGGAAGAAGGAATAAAAAGTCAATAGGAACCTCTTGGAATCTTTGATTGGATCTTCCAACTCTCTCCTTCCCTCCCTGATACACTGTTAGTCTTGCACATGATTGGTTGGGAAGTTAGGATCTATTTATGCCATCTATTTCCATTTTTCCCTTGGTTTTATATTTTTTTCATAGTAGCCACTGCAGTACTAAAATTTGTTTATTTGGTACATGTAACAATTGACAGGCCAGGAAAGCAACTGACTTGGCTTTGAAGGATAACAAGCAGTTGATGGTGAGTTAGTACTAGATATTCCGTACGACTGAAAACTTACATGTACAACGTATGTTGTAGGATTATCAGAGTTTGTGACCAAAAAGTATCTGTTTCAGGAGATTGAATTCCCAACAGCTGGACTTCAATCTGTACCAGGTCCTCTCCCCATGCCTTGTGATTTTTGTTTGTTTCTCTTTCTTTATTTGTATTTTTCTTACATTGCAATCTGTCTTCTATTTCCCCTAAGTTCTAATAACTTGTATTGCCCATAAATGATGTTTAATGCATTTATCAGGTGATGGTGAAGGAGGAATAGAAATGACTGGAAGCATGCAATTGATTCGTGAATTTTGTGATGGCTTCATAAATCCAGAGAAAGCCACAAGGACCAGAATAGTAAACTACTTGATTATTTTGTTTGAATTTCTCTCTATTGCTTTTTTCAAAATCGCTAATTTCTTCAACCATCATTTTTTAGAATCATTATGAAATTAAACAGGTGTATATATATTAAGAAAGTACGAAAAAATGTTGGTCCTGCAAAAATGATATATATTAGTTGCTGCTGGCATGAATTATATTGTTGATGAACTTTATGATTGATTCTATTGCAGTTTCAGATTAGCATTCAAACATACAAACTAAGGAACCATATTAGGGAAAATCATGAACACCATAGGTATAATTGGTATGGGCTAAATTTGGCTCATGTCAGAGTCCTCTTAATCTTGTTTGATTTTGACAATAATGAAATTCATGTTCAGATCCTTATTGTCTCAATGTCCAAAACAAAAGTGAATTCTTATTTTACTATTTGTTGTTGTTCTTATTTCCCTTATTAATTCTAGTGTTTAATTTATTCATACAACCATTTCCAAAAACATTTCCAGTTTTTCCCGGAGGCCAATGAAGTTACATTTGCAAGAGAGTCAACCTTTGGAGGAACCTCCTTTAAGTTGGACTATTTGACAAAGCCGTCATTTTTTGAGGATTTTGGTTTCTTTGAAAAGGTGAAAATGGCAGATCGTGTGAAGCTAGAGGATGAACTGTTCTTGGTCGCCTATCCATATTTTAATGTCAATGGTAGCTTCAATATCCCATCTTTCTTGTGTCACCCCAAAAGTTCTATATCTGGTATTCTCTTGCATTTCAGAAATGCTTGTGGTAGAAGAGCTTTACAAAGAAGCTGTTGAGAACACTGCTAGAAAGCTGATTATTTTCAATGGGGAACTTGACCGTATAAGATCTGGGTGTATCCTTTGCCAATTTTACATGGTTCTTTATGCATATTTTATCTTGAACTTAATAAGTGGCAGAGGGTAGAAGCTAGGTAAAAATATTTTATTCACATCATCATATTGGGTTTTACCAAAGTAATCAGCACTGAACTCACTTGTTGTCCATGAGTGGCACTCTCCCATTTGTCTACCAAAGCACCAGCGGGATCCAGAAATAGAAAATAATATAGTTTTTGTTGAAAATCTACACTTGTGGCTGGAGCGAATGTATAGCACCAGATGGGTGCCCATTGAAACTTACCAAAGATTGATTAACTAAGTTCATCCTGTAGTGTAAGGAAGCCTGAGAATCATGATGGTCCATCTACTGGATTATATGGTGCCTTTATGCTCTACCCTGGGCTGGCCAAACTTTCTGAGGCCCTTCTGGCTAGAGTGTATGATTCATCTGTGGGATAATATGGTACCTCTTTTGCTTTACTCAGATGGCAATTTTCCTTGAATGAATGAAGATTATCCATCATTCTTCTACCCGAAGCTGGCAAAACTTTCCACGACCCTCTTTCCTAAGATGGAGACTGTATATTACATTCACAATTTTAAGGGACGCAATGGAGGGACCCTTTTCAGGTCTTGTAAAGCCAATGACTCCATATTACATAGCCTTTTATAGTGGGATTTCTATATTTATACCTTGTGGGTGACTTGATGTTTCTACTTCTAACTGCTACATTCAACATTAAATTTGTTCTTTTTTAAATTTTGCATTAGGTGCTACCCTGGCCCCTGGAGAGTCCTCAGAAAAGTGGGGAACAAATTTATATGTCTGCATCAGCAGGAGAAAATGCCTTCCCTCAAGGAAGTTGCGTTGGATATTCTAACGTCAGCTTGACATGTCTGGTAAGAACTTGTCCATGGAGGGTTTTCAGTTTAATATATTATAATAATTAAAAAGTTCCATGTTTTTTCTATCATCATCATAATTCAATCTCGATTAGCCCAGTCAAAGAAACTCCCCTGACCTTCTTTTGAGAATCAAGTGCTGTAGGATGAAATTTTTCAGAATATTTGTGTCACTGGGATTAATGATCAATGCAGTAATCCATAGGTTTCAAAGCATAATTTTGTTGGAACAATCTACTGGTAACTTGAAATAACCTCCTGTTTCGTAAGTTCGGAAAAGAATTGTAACCCTAGAATATGTGTACTACTTCATTTATTTATCAGTTAAATTTTGTCTCATTTGCTCCTGATGTAACAGTTTTTTGTCTGCATGGTGGTTTGTGGTGTGTTATACACATTGTTAATGAGCCTAAAGTTACACTTGCCTAATGATCCAAAATAATATTCATGTAATTTATTCTTCTTATCTGTGTGCAGAACCTTTGAAAGCCTTAAGTTGATATCTAGTTGTTGAAACAAGTTTCTTAAATTTTTCTTGTTTATTCAGAGAGGCTTGGAAGTGCTCATCTTAGATGTACAGCTGGGTGTTACCTGAAAGGACCAAATCTCCTTCAGGCTGCATCATTCTTCCATTTAGTATGTATGTAGAAAATCTACCAGGAAGGAAAAGCTGGTATTGCTTAGTGAGTTTTGAATGTAAATACATACATTACTGGTTCTTGGATATTAATATATATGAAGAAAGGGTATAACATATCACACTACTGCTTCGAAATTTAAGTTCAATATCAATATCATAATCCAGTTAGTAAGAATGGAGTGCCTTCGATTCTTCGCAATTTGTCAAATGGGTTCCTGATTTCTACTCCAAAATGGAGTCAGGACCTGAGTATGCATGTAGAAAGCTTTGAGGTAAACATTAGTTGAGGTATATTAGAATGTTGGTGACAAGGTGATTGCACAGGTTGAAGTGGTCTGTTTTGAGAAATGCTCGATCCACGAAAGTAAACTCTTAAAGAGAAATGCTAGATCTATTAAGTAATCTCACAAAAATAAATTTACGTATTTTGATATGATACGTTAGGTTGTAAAGTCTTTTTTTTTTTTAGTAAAGTAAATCTAATGTATTACATCAAACCAATCTCATACGACATATCATCACTATTAAGAAACATTTATGAGCGTGGTGGACAATAAAAAATTTGGTGCTCGCATAAACCCCATGGAAAAAAAACTGAACTTTTATCATTTTCTGACTATGAAATTTACTCTTGAGACAATAGAAGAAAACATATACCTACACGCGCACACAAATTCATATCCACCATTTTGAGATCAGCATATGTTGAAGGCTCGTTCGAGTTTAGATGTTGAAATGAGTTGAGTTGAATTGAGATGATAAAATATTATTAGAATATTATTTTTTAATATTATTATTATTTTGAGATTTAAAAAAATTGAATTATTTATTATATTTTATATTGAGATTTGAAAAAATTATAATGATGAGTTGAGAGTAATTTATGTTCCAAAATAACTCTTTTGCTTTGCCCTTAAGTGAAAACGTTTTGAACTTTTGATGATGCTCCAATGTCCACTAAACGGACTCCTCCAGGTCATAGGTGTAACGAGTGAGATATACTGTTAGGATTGAGGTTGGACAGTTTGTTGGGAAAAACACAGGCTATAAGTACAATCTCCAATACGTAGGATTATAAATTTTCTTTTTTTTTATCTTTATATTAAACATCAACCTATAATTTTATTAGTTAAAAAACCTATAATTTTTTTTAATAATTATTTTTTAATAAAAACATACACATCACTTAGATGTAAAATTTTAAAATTTATCTTTTAAATTAAATTATATTACATAAGCTTGAAAATATAATATTTTTATTTTTATTTTTGTATGCTTGCTTTGGCCCAGTTACGAGGACAAGCCATTCCC
Organism: Juglans regia; assembly: GCF_001411555.2. Classification (NCBI taxonomy): domain Eukaryota; kingdom Viridiplantae; phylum Streptophyta; class Magnoliopsida; order Fagales; family Juglandaceae; genus Juglans; species Juglans regia. The sequence goes on from NC_049909.1 coordinate 17,871,691, forward strand.
AGCGATCTTGTTGAACCAAACGGTCCAGCTCCTCTGTTCAAATATATCATTTTATCTTGAAATTATTAAGTTTGCTAATGTCTTGTCTCCGAAGACTTCCACTCGCTGAAACAAAACTGCACTGAATTTCTGAAAGAGTGTCCGAAAATAGAACACCCATGTCGTCTTCAGGTGAGATTCTGGTGGTGCCCAAAAATGGCCAAGGCCACCTCCTCCCTTGCTTCGAGCTCTGCAAACACCTCATCTCCCGAAATTACCACATCACCCTCCTCGTCGACTCCGATATTTCCTCCTCTATTCCCTCCGTCCTTCTATCTCCCCTCTTCCGAGTCTCCGACGTCTCGTCTTTGTCGCCACCTTCCGGATCGGGCCCGAATCCGTCCCTCCACCAGCAATTGAGTCGCGGAATCGAGGCGTTCCTGACCCAAAGGGATCCGTCTTCGCCCCGACCCGTCTGTGCCGTCGTAGACCACATAATGAATAAGAACCAGGAGGTGTTTTCCAAATTCGGCATCCCCACTGTTGTGTTCATCACGTCGGGTGCGTGCTGGGCGGCGGTCCAGCATGCCGTATGGGTGGTCCGGCCAGCGGATATGAGACCCGGAGAGGTACGGGCCCTTCCCGGATTACCTGAAGAGATGGTCCTGAAGTACTCGGATCTTAAGCAACGGCGTCATTGGCTTCGTGCGCCGCATAAACAGGGCGGGTCCGGGGTGCCCCAGGCCCACAGTGGTGGTCCAGCACCACCACGCGGCCCACCTTTCCCGGGAGAGCCGGCGCCGTGGGTGGAAGAAGTGAAAACCTCGGCGGCAATATTGATCAACACGTGCGACGATCTCGAGCATCCGTTCCTCGATTACGTGGCGAATCTGACACGAAAACCCGTCTGGGGCGTGGGCCCGCTGTTGCCTGATCAGTACTGGCAGTCCACCGAATCCCTTCTCCGGGACCGAGAAATCCGACCCAAGAAAGAATCCAATTACACCGACGACGAGATAATCGGGTGGCTGGATCAGCAGCCACGGAGGTCCGTCCTATACGTCTCGTTCGGGAGTGAAGTGGGACCTTCAATGGAGGAGTACCCGGAGCTAGCCAAAGCATTGGAGGAATCCACCCGGCCATTCATATGGGTCATCCAACGGAAGGCCGGCAGACCCGTTATTCAAACGGGTCAACCCGGTTCGGCAGCTCAAGATCAGGAATATTTCCCTCACGGATTGGACAGTAAAGTTGGGAAGAGAGGGTTGATAATACACGGGTGGGCACCACAGCTGCTGATACTTAGCCATCCATCGACGGGTGGGTTCGTATCACACTGTGGGTGGAATTCCACCGTGGAGTCGGCGGTGCGTGGGGTCCCACTCTTGGCGTGGCCAATTAGGGGTGACCAATACTATAACGCCAAGTTGGTGGTGGGCCATCTCAAGGTGGGAGCCATGGTTTCCGAGGGCTACCCGGCCGACGTCGTAACTAAGGTCGATATATTGCATGGGATAGACAAGGTTTTGACGGACGCAGAGATCAGAAGGCAGTCCGAGATTCTTCGAGGGAAGTTCGAGCATGGATTTCCGGCGAGCTCATTGGCCTCTTTCGATGCGTTTGTGGAGAATTTTACGGACCCAAAAGCAGCATAGCTAAGGGCTCCGATATAAGCATTGAAATTTATGGTCTCTCTCGACTCCATCTATGCATTTTAATGACTAAAATTTCCCATAAAGCTTAGCAGTGCATGGTGCAAAAGTAAAGGGAAATTAGTGTTTTGGGTCTAAACAATGAACTCAATTGAGAGGAATATTGGCAAACCAATTTTACCGCATCCTGTAATCTTATTCAACTGTCGATGGACCAAAAAACCCATTTCTCTTTCACTATTTTATACAAAGATAAAAGTATGGAAAACATTAATAACATGATTTCTGGTGCATATGAAAATGCAAAATCTAATGGGAAATAGAATGCATGCTTATCTGAACAAATGATTTTGGATAACTCTGGAAAACCAACACAGATTCAAAGTGTGTCACGATGGGTCTGGTTCTAGTTTGGGGACTCTAGCAGATGAAAGCTCTATATGAGAAACGCGGACAGCGCCAATCAGTCTTTCCGGCAATTCATCGGTCGTATTTGCCTGAAAATTAAAACAGTCATCTAACATCTTCATAGGTAAATCCCATTTAACTTTTGTGGCTGAGTTGGACTATGCTGTCTATGATAAGAGGCAACTAATTACATCGTATGATCAAATGTGTGAAATGTAGTACTAAGTATGAGTTTAGCAAGCAGTCTCCCCAGGCCAACGTGAACTCGAAAAGATGAACCAATGTAATTAAAACATACCTGTACAAGGAAAGCCATGTCTACCACCAATGTTGTGATTACACCAATTACCAGCCCCAAAACTCCATTAGCAACAGTGGAAGAACCAATGTCGACATCAATCTACAGAAGATGAACAAAGTTAAACTGCTAAATAGAAAGAGAAATGTTTGGTCTACACATAAATCTTACATAAGACAGTTTACATATTGATGTGGAAAGCTTTATTTATTGTAAAGTAGATCTGACGTATTACATTAAATCATGTCAGTGTGTAAACTTCCCTGTGTAAGATTTGTGTGTAAGCCTAACACTTTTCAAATAGAAATAATCGTGCCAAAAGAAAAATATAGCAAAACATGAATTAAAAAGATTGACGGGTCTTTACTTCCAAGTAATTGGGACCACGGATGTAGTTGCAATCAACTGCTTTCCCCAATAAACAAGGGGTGCTCCCAACACTCTGGCGCACAATCCACGAGCCCTGCATAATTCAAAACTAAAATCAATAAAGGACAATTGAGAAAACATACGGTTTGCTACATTTATTTTTTGGCTTGGAATAGAGTCAACAAGGAAGAGAAGGGGAGGGTGGTTGCAGGTGTAAATGTGTGCGTGTGCATGTTTAGACTGTGTAATTAGTGTTCAAATGTATGCATGTGCATGTGACTCACAGGCCAACTATAATATTGATGGACAAAATATTCATATATACACGCAAAACACAAACTGAATGAAGATAGCACATATATCTTTAAAATATAACTTTCCTAGGAGAAATCACCTTTAAAAATGGATACAAATGTGTCATAAATCAATGGTGTCACCAAGACATCAGTTTTATATATATATATATAGAAAATTAAAAGTTCTATTTTGCATAAAAAAAAAAATAAGGGAGGAGGCCATAGTAAATGAGAAATATACAAGTTCAACCAAAAAAGGAACAAAAATACATATTGAACTAAAATTACGAGAGTCCAAGGAATCCAGGAAATATAAATAACAGAATACCCCGATTGCACCTGTCCAATTAAAAAGTGATTACCTAAGTGTTTCAACTTCAATTACTGAGAGATAAACTCTATCAAACATCCTAGCATAGTACAAGAGAATAATATATTATGTTTCACCCACATGGTTCCATTTTTATCTACATGGTATACATGCATGAATTCATGCCTACATACAAGAGCAATTGAGTGCACACATGGACGTTTCCGATGATGGGAACCTCCTAAAAGATGAACAATAGACATTGATGTATATAAGTAATTGAGCCACAATGATGCACTAAAAACGAAATAAATACCTTGGGAACTGATGGGATGAGCTTCAGCCTACTATTGCGGAATTCATCGTCACCATCAACAAATCTTTGCAAGAGTGATCCAGGTACCAAGTCCTTCATTACAAAATAAAATACCATACTGTAGTGTGTTGACGCAGGTACCTGTAAGAGTAAAGCATTATTTCCACTGCAAAATTCCTCGTACATTTGTGTTTAAAAATCAACCAGCCGAATGAAATCAACTTACTTGCAAATTTATAACCATAGAGAAAAGCCCCTTTTCCAAGGCAACCTATATAGATTTAAAACAAAGTTCGTCAATACGTAACACCCTATTAAGAAATTAACAACAAATGATGTGTAAGTTAAAATCTAAACCAAATAAGTTGAAGATTGACAATCACCCTAGATTCTAATTAGGAGCAACATCCAAGCAGAAGTAGAATAAAATAAAATAATTTAAACTTTTTTTTATCTAATAATACATTTATATATACTACAGGATATAGAAATATCCGCAACAGTAGCATGCCTGATGACCTTTTGAAAATACTTCAGGTGATAAATCTTCACTCAAATCATTGCTTAACACATGCAAATCAAATGCTGTTTTTGGGGAGCAGGGCAGCCTGCACCCCCTCGACATAGATAAAGTGATGATGAGAAATGGCACTATGATTATGTTAGTGTCAGTCCACTCCAGAATGTACACAAGCAAACATATTTTAACAGCTAATACTTACCTGGGCCGCAGATCCTTGCCGCCTAGCAACATGGTCCATTCTTTTGGTGTCCTTGAACCAATCAACAGCAACAAGATCCATTAGATGTTTCCCAGCAGGAATCTTCAAACACATATCGACAACAATGGGATTAGAGCAAGCATAACAATGCCTCAGCAGTTGATTCACAAAGAACTGAAGGTCAAAAAATTAGGAAACCTTTGTTTTGTCATAACAAAAATGCTTGCTCCTGACTCTAAAGTTGTTCCCTTCTGAGATTTTCCAGCAGTCACGTGCTTTATCACGGTCATCATGCCGGAGATTACCCGAAAAACAGGTTAAATCAATTTCGTCTGCTGGTTCTTCTTCCAAGGCTTCACCTCATGAAAAGTTTTGTGATCAGATTTTCTACTTAGATCCATATCCAAAGATCTGCTAAAAATAACAGAAAAAGAAACCAGTGATCATTTACCTGTTCTCTTGATATCACTCTCAAGCCGAGATGGATCTGCCTGAAAACATGACACACTTTTTGTTCAGATTTCAGAGAGCGTATGCAGAAAAAATAAGACACTGATGCAAACTAAACCTCTTGTTCAGGCTCAGCTATTTGATATTCCTCATCCTCATCAGAGTATTCTTCCATCATCACTGAATTTCTGTTTGTGGCATTTATCTGATCAGTAGCTGCGCTAGGATGAAAAGAAGCATTCAGCTTCTCACCCTTCTCTGAGGAGACAGAAGCTGACGTCATATTAACCATTACTGGGATTCTTGGAGGAGCCTTCCTCTCATCTGTTTGGGCACACCATTCACGAAGTCCTGTGATAAACAAGATTTCAAAAAAATATCAACAATATAGGTCATGAGAGCAACACGAGATTAGGAGGCGAAGATTTTTACCTCATTCTTGAATTGGTTTGTATTCTATTCGACTAAGAAGCAGTTGTGAGGACAAGCTCTATTGGGCCTGTTCAGAGTGCGGAATATTATAGTGATGGATTCGGTGTTGCAAGTATAGGAAAAGTGGAAAATGATGGATCATCTTTTATTGCATTGTTGAAGTGGCTAACACTCTTTGGACTGCTATTATCAGTTTGTTCAGCTTAGATAGGGTCATGCCTCTTAGCATGGTGGGACTTTTGACTTGTTGGAAAGGGAGGCTAGGCCTCGTTTGTTTTCAGAAAACATCTCATCTCATCTCATCTAATCATTACAACTTTCCCAACTTCCAATACAAAATAAAATAAATAATTCAACTTTTTCAAATCCTAAAACAAAAATATAAAAAATATATTCTAACAATACTTTATTCAACTTTTTAACTTTAATCTCAATTCATCTCATATGCGAAAACAAACGAACCTTTAGTTGCCCTCACAGTGAAGTATTGTGGAAGATTATCCCAGGGTTTGTTGTGGTGTATTTGGAGAAAAACGATCAAAGCTTTTTGAGGGTAAGGAAAAGACGGTCGTGGATCTTGATGATTACTTTTTAAAAACCTTTTATCATTGGATAATTGCTCATTTTGATTACCACTTTCTAGTTTTCAAGACATCTTACCTTTTTCCCATTTTCTTATTAGGTGTTTCTCATGAATACCCACTATTTACTTGGAAAACACCTCTTTTCCATTAACAAGTTTAACTTAACACAAAAGTGAAGGCACACCAAGGCAGTAGTAGGCTAAATGAGTTGATACTGGTAGAAAAGCTACCTTTCCACAACTTTCTCCCAAACCTCACAAAACTTCGTTGTAAAAACTAACCTCAGAATATTGATTATATGGGTAATACCAGGCACTCAAAAGTCTCATCAACCATTTTACAGAACACAAATCAATCTCACCAATCAAAACAAAGGATAACGAACTTTCCTTGAACATTCTATGCAAAAAGAATTAATTCTCTCATCTAGTCCTCTTCAGGCTTTAGTCCAATTCAAAGACTGAAATAGTGTGTTATTATGCAAAGTTGCAAGACATCCTTTTTTTTGTAAGCAAAATAAAATTTTATTGAATCAAGTAAATAGGCGAAGCCCAAGTACATAGGAAGTATACAAAGTAACAAAGGAGAGCACCTAATTACAGATTAGGAGCTAGAAATGGATACAAGTTATAAGACATTCTCTAAATGAATTTTGGGGGCCAAAGAGGAAACTTAAGAGACCTCCCTCCAACCAAATACACCCTCATAACCCTAAATCCTTAGGATAGAAACACTATCACATCCAACTATTATTAACCTCCAAGCCTGCAGAATCAGTACACTACAATTAGGACTTAATGTTCAAAGCCATGACCGAATCTAAACTTCTTCATTTCATGTCAGTTGTGTGCTCTAAAACATACCCATCTTTGTATTCCATAATTAAACACTAACCAACCCTAAACCAGAAATCCCAAGTTTCAGTCAGATACCTGCTTCTGGGAAAAATTCTAGCAATCGACAGTTCTGTTAACAGTCATTTCTCACACCTACCACTTTGTCCAGCAACATTGCTATCTACTTTCAGTCACTTTAGCGCCATAGAGAATCAATCTTTACAAACAGATATGTGCCCAAAATCCTTCGATAACCTTTCCCATCCTTTAAAATTCAAAAGCCACAATCTTCCTTCTAAATTTTTCTTCCAATCAGCCCCAAAACCACTGGGTCGCTGCTGTGCTATGTCAGATTCAATACTGAGGCTGTCTTGTGCCAGTTTTGGTCTCAAAGGCCAAGATCCTATCTAAATTTTTTGAAGAATTGTTTTTTTTTTTTTTTTTTTTATCAATAAAAGATAGATATTATATATATGAATGAAAAGGTATAGCCCTTGTACACAGGAAGTATACATAAGTGCTCCTAAATACATTCTAAGAACGATAAATTAAAGACATGAAATCATGAATATTGTCCCCATGCAAAACAATAGTGGAAAACCAACAGATTAGAGTGTGGAGAAAAAAATTCTTCAACTCGGTCATTGTGCGTTCCTTATTTTCAAAGCACCTCGCATTCCTTTCCATCCAAGTACACCACGTAATGCACAACGGAATCATCTTCCACACTGCTGCCACTTGTTGACAGCCTTGCAACTTTGTCCAACAACCCAACAAATCCACCACCCTCAAAGGCATAACCCAAGCAACATCAACCCTTTGAAAGATCTCATCCCACAACACCCTTATTACCTCACAGTGTAATAAGAGATGGTCCACGGATTCTCTATTCTTTTTACACATGTAGCACCAATCCACCAATACACAACCTCTCTTCCTCAAATTTTCCGTGGTCAATATCTTCCCAAGAGCAACATTCCAAACAAAAAAAGCTACTTTAGAAGGCACACAAGCTCTCCAAATATTCTTCCATGGGAACGGAGTATTGTCAAGATGTGTAGTCAAGATGCTATAATACGCCTTGACTGTACATATCTTGTGATTATTAGACCTCCACTTCAAGCTATCTCGTTGTGCCATAGGAATCTCCATGGAATATAATAAGCTGAAAAAAACTGAGACACTAGGTAATTCCCAATCCTGGAAATCCCTATTAAAGGATGAGGTCATGTTTGATTGTCAGATTCTAGGCTGAGCAGATGAAGTAGACACTTCTCTTCTCCCTGTCATAGGCATATCCATGATCTATTCAGGCCTAATACATCCTCCTAGATACCCAATGGACCTCAGCAACCATTTCAAACTTAGCTATCGAATGGCCTTTTTCATCCGCCATAAAAGTACCGCCTTAGGTTCTTGGTTGCTGCCTACAAATTCCAGCAAGCAGTTCTTTTGCCCATCAAACTTAATCTTTTGAAACCCTAGTCAATATCAACCTAAGCCCACCATGAAGAACAAGTAGGTAAAGGTTTCCTAAATTGATCTCAATGTAGAGGAACAATGAAAGTAGAAAGACTGACTATGTTAACCCAAATCCCAATCCTACAATTGCAAAGTCATAGGAAATGAATATTAAGTCACGAACCAATCATTAATAAGTTCTAACTTGCTGATGAGAAAAAAAAAGTCATGAACCAGCATCTTGACATCAAATCAAATTTTACCCATATCAATGACACCCCAAAAAACAGCAAAAGGAACTCACCAGCAACGCTATTTAACATTTGAAGTACACAATGTTGTTGGAATGATGATATATATCCCACACCCCACCCTTTAAGATCAATCTGCATAAGATGCTGCACCTGTGCCCTAGGCCTCCCATTACGAGGTTTTAGAGGAGAAATGTTGAATCCTCCACCTTTAAAAATCCAAATATATAAATTAACAAAATATTTCCATCTCTCGAATTCAAAAATCAGGCATCAGAATAAATCAAAGAAGAAAAATAGAACTGACTCTCAATATGTGCTCGAACATATCCAGGTTGTGGACCACCGTTCTCATGCTCCCTAGAACGAAATAAGACAACTGCACAATAACAAGAAAGAAAACATGGAAATTTCTAACGAGAGAAACAATAAGTGAATTGTCCAAACTAGCAGAACATTTACCATAACTTCCATCATCATTTCGTCGCCAATATCGCACATAACAAAGATCACGAGGCCACACAAACCTGCAACAGCAAGGGTTACTGAGTATCCAAAACAAGTGAAATTATGCATATAATTGTAGAAAGGAAAAAGGGATCTTCTTCCTAACAACTGAACTTAAATTTAAACCCCTGAAGAAATTTTTATGCAACACGGCAATGAAAAGAGGAAAACAAAAATGTTATCTGTTTTACATTATGAAGATAAGGATATAGAAAGCCCTCAAGGAGAATTGAGCACAAGGAAGAAGCATAATTAACAACTAAGGAAAAACACCCAAACAGTCCTGTTCATCCAATTACTAAGCCTAAAGATAAGGGAAAACACCCAAGTGGCAAGGTGTTCTCTTGTATACATTCAATTTACTTGGTTACTCCTCTTGATATATATATATATATATAATATTTTTACTTATATAAAAAAAAAAGGGAAAACACCCAAGCACGGGGAAGAAGCATATCTAGAATAAATGTTTTCTTTATTTGGTACTACAGAAACAAGCTAGTCCATGTTATAACAGTTTCATTCTCACGGAGTCACCAAAAATCAGTGAGAAACTCTCTTCGCCAAGGAAAGGAGTCATTCCTTGAATGATGTCACCGAACACAACTATCATCCCAAAGCCCTAAGGACCACACTGGTTCAAAACATATCAAATGGGAAAGGGGGAAGAGTGAGGCGCCGGGGTTCCATGGTTCAGACATGAATGATATGCATAAATAATTATATTTTTGGCATGCATATGCATGTAGCAGTTCGAAAGCCAATTCATCCACCCATTGAGGTAATCATTTCACAAAGTTGCCAATATAGCCGTCATATCAATGCCCAAGGAGTGCACAAGCACCTTTGGTTGCTCAACAGCTTATGAAAAATAAACAGGGACCTCCATGGTTCAGAAAAACACAAATTTCTGTGCCCCAATCAGGAAACTTCAAGAAAGCACATAACCCGTGAATTTTTCCCCCCTCCTGATGCTATTCCTCCAAGAGAATACTGCAATATAGCAGCCCCTAAAAACCCGTGAATTTTTTCTCCAACTTCAACAAAGTTTGAACGACTTAATAATTAAACTTTAAAAAAAAAAATCATTAAGAATATAACTTTTCTAAGGAGTTCTATCTGATTTTAGAATCTAATAAATAACTAAATACATGAAAAGGAATAAAAACAATATCCACAATAAAAATTTTGTGATAAAACATATCTAGCAAACCACTCATGATTACAACAATGCATATCAGTTACATACTTCTCCACAAAACATTATAAACCACAGATACCACAATTTAAAGGCAAGAAACAATTTGCAACGCCACTAAAATACGCTTCTAGATATTAGGACACATCCAGGTCTTCACAGAAAGATCAATAGTAACAATTGAACCCAAATGAGATGAGGGAGGGGTAGAAGCTCTAGTTTGAAGTTTGCATGAACGCAGCATGTTATAACAGTATTTATTCAGAATACTAAAATCACTTATTATAAATTAACTATTTAGACATCAATTGGTGGAAGCATTACATCGGGAACCAGTCCAACTGAAGTCTGTGATAAAGTATTGCTGTGTGCCCATCCACCTCCTCTACTAAACGGCCATACTGGAAACTGCAATCCCACCTGGACACCACGTTAAAAAAAAACAAGGCAACACATGGTTAGCAGTGCATCAACTATAACTTAATTACTGGAGGAGGAGGGGGGGGCCGCGCTAATTCAAAATATTCTATAGCTGTATGATTCTCTTAAAAAGGAGACATGGAAGTTCACGTGTTTTCAAGCCACATAAAATCATGAAAAATTGACAGAGTCAAACGGGTAAGACATGGAGAAAATAGACAAAAGACATTGGGCAATGCTAGGGATCCCGCTGGGGGATCCCGTTCAAGCATCCCGTTACTTTTTTTTTCTAGTTTTTTTTTATGTAGTGATTAAGAAAATGTTGTTTAATAATATTGTGAATTTTATTCCTTTTTTAAAAATATTTCAAAGTGTTAAAAAACTAATGTGAAAAAAAAACATTTTTAAATATTTTTTTAAATCATTTTTTAACACTTTTAAATATTTAAAAAGAAAAAAAAAATCACAATATTATTAAACAACATTTTCTGAATCACTACGTAAAAAAAAACTAAAAAAAAATGGAACGGGATAAATGAACGGAATCCCCCAGTGGAATCCCTATCATTTACCAAAGACATTTAAACACAAGTTGAAACTTGAAAAAGCTATCACCTACACGTTCCAATAAAAGCCAATGAAGACTGCCAAGTACGAAATGAAGCAATAAAAACTCCAAAATAAGACAAAATGCAAGTCCCCATTTTGTAAGGTTTTAATTTGAAAAGAGATACCAGAGCTCACTATTTTATATTACCTCAAGAAGTAGGTGTGCTAACTAATCAACACACCATGCTTATGAGCAATCAGCCTGCTAATCCTATAAATTAAGCTGCTCTCTAGATCCACAGTGGCATATGATCAAAAGAAAACAAGCGGGGGTGTAAGCATAGACCATAAGTTCTACAAATGAATGCTTAGAGAATAGTAGCGGCCGACAGCTGCCTATGAAATTGAAAAATGAAGGCCAAAGGAGCACCAAATAATATGTAACAAAACTTTTTCAAGAACCACAGAAGTATAAGAACATAAATGACTCAAGTTGAGACGATATGCCTGAAATGGATGAGCATTTAGTATATATATAAGGCAAGACCTAATAAAGTTTTCCCTTCATGTTGCCACATTCTATGCTTTTAATTTTTTCTTGTTTCTTCTTTTCTGATAACCAACCAATGTACTAAAGAACATTAGGGGATGCAAGCATCTACAAAGAAGAAAAATAACTCTAAAAAGTTGCATCCAAACCCTAAAGAGCTTTCAAGCCTCCACAAAAGCCTCTAAAAACCAATCCTGCAGTTTTTCTATTGTCTAGATGTCGCACCTATGCCAATTCAGCTGGTCATAAAGAAGTTCTTGGGAACACTTCCTAAAATTTCCCACTTTAAACACAACAGCGTTTAAAAACTGTTTCAACAACAAGGAGCGTACAGCGGAGGAAATCTGGAATTTATTTGTATTTTGTCTTTTTCAGTGGTTTTCTGCTATTATACTGAAGGGGGGGAATGTCCATGAGTTTCTATCTTCTTTTCAGCTCACTAGAACGTAATTAGGTGTCTCCCTTTGTATACTTCCTATGTACTTGGGCATTGCCTAGTTTCATTCTATTCAATAAAGATTCTTACTTATAAAAAAAAACTGTTTCCAAAACTCTTTAAAAAAAAAAGCCTAAAAATTAATAACAAACAAAAACAGGGAGGGGAGGAGGGAGCAATGCCGCCTTGCTGCAATTCTGCAAGGGCAATCCTCCGCCTCGCAAGTGGCTGCCACAGGATGCAATGGAAGGGGAGATCTCCCCCTTTCTCACTCATGGCAGTCATGCCTACACCTAGAAAGAAGAGATCTACCCCCACCTCGTGCACAGTCGTATAGGCTGCAATTCTAGGGGGATATCTCCCCCTTCTCCACTCACGCAGCCACAGATGGAAGGGGGAGATCCCCTCCCTTCCATGTGTATTTCTGCCGCACATAGGGAGAGATCCCCTCCAATGCCCATTGTTGCCAAAGATCTCCCCACCAAGTGTGACGAAGCTCCACCATAGGCATTATCTGCCGAAGGGATCTTAGACAAAGGGTGGCGAAGTTTGGCATCTCCCCTTACGAGCGACAATGTGGAAAAAGAGCCCAAGCAACAACGGGAAAGCGAGTTCTCTAAAAGAGCACAACCCAAATCGATGGAGATGAGCCAATCCATGGCTATCTCTAAGAGAGTGGTAGCTCCTCAATGGCATAGAAATTTTTACAAATTATTGTGCTTCGTAATCCATAATAAATTCATTCCAAATGACATCACAGAAAGATGAGGACCCGTCTCAAATTTACTTGGAAGGAGTCTTTCTTGTACATGGAAGAAAGATCTCAGCTATCAAAATGATGACACTTCTACATCTAATGTGAGGAGACAAACTGTGAAAAAGTGGCAAAAGCAAGCTAATAGCGTTTACACAGCTGTAGCAACTAATATGACAAAAGTTGAAATGAATAGCACAATGATCAAGACTGGGTAGGAAATGAAATAAGGTCACAAACACACAGAGAGATCACATAACATTATAGGTCTTAATCTCCTGCTACTTGTGAGAAACCACTGAATTCTTTGAATTTTTTTCTATTTCAAAACCCTCCATATGCCTAAGTGAAAATAGGGTTTGTATACAATGTTCCTGAACACTCACCCAACTACAGACAAAGTGAATATTAGTTGCGTAAAACAAGGAACACCAAAACAATGAGCAGACCTAATCCATATAAGCTTCATTTGAAAAAGTAAAACACCTACTCAAACCGTGTCCCATCCATGCTCATAACAAGTTCAAATATTTCTTCGCAGGTACCCTCCACAACACCAACAGCCTTCATTGCTCTGCTACAGCTCCTTGGCTGCACAAGGAAGACCATTAATAATGTTTTGAACTAAAACAACACAATGCATAGTAAAACCATTTCATTTGCATAAAGCACGAGAAAAGAAACAACTCCATACAAGGTAATCAACTTCAACAAGTTCTTCAAAAATGCGAAGTCCTGTCAACATTAATAATGATAAGTCAAAAACAATTCATAATGCCATTACAACCTTGCCAGTGATTAATCTCATCAAATCCTATTCCTTAAATAATTATTCTAAAAACTGCCGTTCTGAGCTAAACTTCTAACTGATGTAGGCAATAAGAAAATACTTGCCATTTTGGCATTGGAGAAGACGCCAATTCTTTCTTGAAAATGCTTGATTGTGGGTATTCTGATTCGAGAATTCCGAGTCAAATTCCCGTGTCCAGTCAAACACCGACTCTGGAGGACCTGCCACTTATATGAAGACAGTCAGATTCAGGCAGAAAATGCATCAAACTAACACAAACAAAAAGAGGACTCAAAGAAGACCATTTCCAATAGTTGTTCTTCGCAACAAATTTGGATGAGCATCATCTTCATCCTCCGGTGCACTGAACCTGCCCAAGTACAGAAATTATTTTTTAACAAGGCATAAGCGCAATTTGGCAACATAAAGAAATGTGGTTCTCCGTAAGCAATACTATATACCGAAGTATGATAACAAGGATAGAACTAGTTCACAAAAATGCAGTAAAAAAATACACAAAAAAAGCTGCATGAGCAGTATTTAAGGACGGCAAGAAGATAACAAAATAATTTCCAAATACATTTGAAGAAAGATGCATCTACAGGAACACGGCAATAAGACAAAGATTTCATCTGAGACCAGACTAACGTTGAACCATATGCATAATTGTAAAAAGTAAAAAAGACGAGAATGATAATCTTGCAAAATATTGGCAATTAAATGCAAATATTACACGTAAATTTGTACATATATATTTTCAGAAGTAATGCCACAACTATAACCAAAACAAGAAGAGAAAAAATAAGTACTTACTGACTTTCGTGGTCAGATGAGGAAGCAGTCCTTCCATTATCCATCCCAGATTTATATTCAAAAGAAACATATTTGTTCCCATTTGCCACTTGTGATCCCTGATGCTACACGCATAAATAAGCAATGAATATTATATGCATCAATGCCTATGGTGCAGGAAGTATATTCCCTGCAGATAAATATATAAGAAGCTGAAAAACACCTAAGATGTAATGATTGACCAGAAACATTCTTATTTAATTACCAAAAAATGTAATAAAAGGCCAAAACAAATAAAGAACAGATCAAGAACAGGGATCAACTTCCTACCATTATCCATAGATAAATACATAAAATTAAAAACAGAGGGGTAGGTGGAAAGGAGAATTTGGAGTAAATTATGCAGTCTTAAAACAACATACCTGATCAATAACAAGCTCAATCTTTTCCTTCCAGATTAACGCCTCTTGAATGTTGAATGCTGCCATCTAGAACATAAACACATGCCATATGAGTATGTAGTCTCATCCAGGTACTCAAATAAGGTTATGTGATTACTACTGAACAGAAGTCTAAACTCATTAGGAAAATGATTAGCAGAATAACACGTCATGTGTATAAAGATACTAATTGTAACATATGGGTCCTAAATTAGGGCTTAGAATTTTAGTATTATTATTATTATTATTATTATTATTTTAGTAATTATTTTATCAGATCAGTTTTGAGATAGTGGTTTTATTTTAATAGGATTCTTCCACTTTGTATGCCCCTTTTATCTCTCTATTTGATTTCCCAAGTTTGAATAGTTTCCTAATTGGTAACCAATTCACATGGCAAAAACCGTAGTATAAATCCTCTTTTCCCCACAACAGTCCCTCCATCAAACAAAGAATTCTCACGGCCAGAACTTCCCCACATGGAAACCAAAATTTCCTACACAGATAGCTGAGACACCATTCTCACCAACCCAGGCAGCCACCTCGCCGGAAAACACCACAAAAGCTGCCGGCCCAGCCTCCTGAACTCAAATGCACGTCCTTCCTCCCTTTGTAAGCCACGTCAACCACTCCCTCTCTCTACCTTGCCGATTCTCAGTGTGAAGAACCAAACTAATTTCTCTTCTCTCCCTATGTCGCACCACCATGTTCAAAGGGAGCCTCCAGTTGCGCCGCCATGACTCACAGCCAGCCACCCAGACCCATTGTCGCAGTGGTTCTCCTCTCTCTCGGTAACGAGCTACGAAGTAGGATTCAAGGAGCAACGCTAAAAGGTAGGTAGCATGATCATAACTTTATGTGTGCTGTAAATATTCTGATTTCGCATGAAAAATGTGATGTTACCTACGCTACGCTACTAGCCAATTCAAGGTTAGCCCCTTTTCACAAACCTCGATGAACTACAATGATATGCTTGTGAATAAGACTATGGATGCTATGCTGATATGGATTATTGTTGGATGGATGAGATGTTATGAAAATCACATGTATGCCATGTAATGTTTAGATCATGTTATGACATGCCTATGCTATGCTATGTTGTGTAAGACTCATGTTAATATATCATGCTTAATGTTATGCCATGCACAAGAGTATGCCATGCCATGTAAATTCATGAAGTCAAACATGTTCTCACGCATTATGAAAGTTAGTAAGAAAACACACATGAATGACAAGCAAACTTTAAGATGCCTTATGTTATGGGTGGATGTGCAAGCTACAGACTCAAGCGTAGTCTACCACATGAAAGATATGTTTTGAGGTGACACGGACCCAAGTATGTTTCACCACAGGTTATGATATGAGGTGCCACGGACTCAAGTGCGGTTTACCATATGCTATGTGATAACACAGACCCAAGCGTGTTTCACTACATGTTATGATACGTTAGACGGTGTCATGGACCCAAGCGTGGTTTACCCTATGTTATGATATGTTATATACAGTCAACGACAATTGGACCAATGTACACATGTTATTATGGTCACTAAGTAAGTGAAAGACAAGATAAATAAGATATGTATGAATGATAGGAAATGCATGGAGTCAATCATTCATGCATCCATATTACATGTATTGCCATGATTATGTTTGATTCCGCTTATGTTACTAATGAATGATATATATATTATGTGAATATGTGACGATATATGTAAGTTTTCAAAATTAAGCCTAATGTTAAACTAAGTTAAGTTTACAGTATGATGTGCTATTACTGAGCTTTCAACTTATTTGTTTCATTCTCTATTTTTATGTTTTAATGTCCCAAATGATGATTTCATGAATACAGAGCAGGAGTGCCAAGAGTAGAATAAATTTCTAGAGACTTAGGGCTTGTTTGGATACATAAATCATCTCGTCTCATCTCGTCTCGTCTCGTCTCATCATTACAACTTTTCCAAATTCTCGTATAAAATATAATAAACAATTCAACTTTTACAAATCTCAAAACAATAATAATATTAAAAAATAATATTCTAACAATATTTTATTTAACTCATCTAAAACAATCTCATCTAACTATCCAAACGAGCCCTAGTGTATGATTTAGACATTTAAGCAGTGTTGGTATCACATAGAACTAGCTTATGTCATTTCTTTTATTTCTCAGCTTTTATGTTATGAAAGACTGTCATACTAGATGAGTTTTATGATCCAATAGATGAGGTATTTTATGAGACTGAATCTCTTTACCAGGCGTTATGTTATAAATGTGCGTAACATTCCTAACCTATGTTACACTAATAAACTGCACAGACAATTTAATTTAAAAAATAGAAGGACTAAGGGGACGCAAAAATATCACATAGGTGAAAGTAGTGAGGAAGAGCATGATTGCTTACATTTGAATGGAAAATACTACCTTCAATGGGGCTTAATGGAACTTTATTTTTAAAATAAAAGGTAACATTCACGTTGATGAACCCAGCTAGTTAGGAAAACAGCTTGTTCAGCAGACTTTGTTATTAAACTTGCAAGTGACCCAATGAGTGATTACAACAGACAATCATTTGCCATTTGAACCATACACTCACATTAAGCCCCTAGTAGCTTTTTTTTTTAGGAATCACATCACTTATCCAAGAAAAAATAAAGAATCTGCTAGTTAAAATACTGCCAAGTAAAGCTGCTGCAAGACCTTAAGTCCTTCAACACTCAATAGAAAGGTTGATTAATTTAATACTCTCATAACCCCCATGAAAAAGACTATAGCTTAAAGTTCTGATGAAGCTGGAAGCATGAGTAGATAAAGATTTTACTTTCACTTCCATTAAAGCATAAGTTTCTTAGAAAGAACGAAGGAAAATTCTCTTCTTCAGTGCTTGATCAAGCAAACCCTAGGGGTCTAACAAAAGAACCCTGAAACCAAAGGCAGTTTTCATTGATATTCTAACATAAAGCTTCTATTACAAAGCTATCGTAGACTCTACACTAATCTTCACCCTATAAATCAGCTTAAACAGAAATAAAACTTCATTAACAAAAGAAAAAAGGCACATACAGGTGCACAAGGTGTATACAAAAGAGTTACCTATCTAGAATTAGAAAACAATACAAGAAAATCATGAAAAGTTAGCTCAAGTCTGTGAAGGCTGTCCAAACGAAATGAGTACTAGAAAATAGAGTTTTGAGCAACTCCAGCATCTGTTCATGATCTTCAAGATTCTTGTTGTTCATTTCCCTCCATTTACATCATACTAGGCAAGTAAGCAACCCTCTTCCACACCGTGACAATTTGTCGGCTTCATCCTAATCCTCTCTAAGAAAAAAAAAATGCACATTATCTTCTGGGCATCACCCAAGCCAATCCAACCCATTGGAAGAAGTCATTACATACAGCACTAAGCATCTTGCAATGGAGTAAAAAATCAACGAACTCCCAACTCCTCTTGCACATGCAGCACCAATCAATCACTACAATGTGTTTTTTTCTTAAAATTATCCATGGTGAGATTCTTTCATAGAGAGGCTATCCATGAAAAAAACAGCAGCTCTCAATTGGGTCTTCGTCTACCAAATACTCTTCCAAGGCCAAAAATTGTTACCATGACCAATGATGACATTATAAAAAGAGCAAACAGTGAACATCCCTTTCTTGGTAGGGGCTCAAAGAAGTTAATCTTCAGCTCCTCATCCCAAACCAGTGGAATACAGCCGATAGAAGAATATAATGAAGGCATCTACCAAGTCTTGAGCCACTCTAAAAAAACTTACATTCCACTGAGGGAAAATCACAAGATATCTCCCAATGGTCTGCTATTGAAACATCCTTTACACCAGCAATGTTGTACACATCTGGGAAAGTTTCCTCAAGAGTCCAATCTCGACACCACGGATCATGCCAAAATCTAATCTAGATCAATTACAAGTAGAAGACTTTCCCCCATCCTTTTATTATATTCTTCCATGATTCAATCCCCTGAGGTCTTTGGGAGTTAGAACACTACCCACCCCCACAAATATCCATATTTAGAATCTACACAAATACTAGTACCCAGTGAACAGGACTCTATAAAAGTTATGACTAGCAATTTTTTTCTTATGCATGGTCCAGCATCAAAACTACAGCAGCAAAGATCACCCAAACCAAAAGATAAATTATGTTCCAAAATTATAGTAAATGATAATTGATAAAGTTGGAAGGAAAAAATGTGTACAGCTGAAGAAATCAACACTAATTTATAAACTCATTAAGGGAAAAGCACATACCGTAATTCGATGCTGCTTCTCTTTCTTGTTGTATACACACAAAACATAAACCATCTGCACCAAGCAAATACATAAACCAAGTGAGACACTCCATCATGAAGAAAGAATACAGCCAGTATCCTACATACCAGCAGAACTAGAACAGGTCAGATCTATTGGATATAGCGTTCGTCTATTGCGTGTGCATGCGTGGTTGGGGGGGTGGGGGGGGTGAGAAGAGAGTTGAAAAACTGTTTATGTCTGCAGCAAGCAAAACCTGCTTCAAAACAAGTGCCAACTATCACAAATACAATTTCGAAGGTTCTCGTCTCGGGAAATTGGCATTTGTGAAAATATATGCTTAATTTTTCTTTCTACATATCCTAGGGTCACTCACAAGCAAGCCACTCCAATCTCCAAAAGTTCAAGAGCGTCCTAATGTCTGCTCAAAGTTCCAAACAGACACAGAAGTGAAAATAAGGATTTACTGATTGAACTCACAGATAACCGTCACAATAATGATCCAAATAAGATAAGACAAGATTAGAAGAGAAACTGCTGGCTACTGCCTCATAGTGCACATAGTCTAACTCAACAACACTAACGCCACAACAGATTTACCATAGTTCCGTAATCTTACATAATTTAACACTATTGCCTCAATAAAATCAGCTCCCGCAATTAGCCTACTTGAAATCTAATAGAAAAACGAAACGGACAAGAAATTTGAGCTAGGAGTACCCGTAAAATTTACCTACTCCGTAAAACATTCAAATTCAGTTCAAACGGTTAGTTTATCATTATTGAAGAATCACAAGAAGCAATCATCAAGAGAGAGAGAAAAGAGAACTCACATGTCCATGGTGGGTCTTCAGGCCTCGATCCTCCACTCTACAGTTTCCATCAATTACCATGGTTTTAATTGGAACCTAAAAAACCCCACCCCACCCCAAAAAAAAAAAAACTTTACAACGTCGAATTACATTGTATTATTTACGAACGCAATAAATACGTAAAATGAATAAATAAAGATTCTTGGTTTAAAAAAAAAAAAAAAATTTAAAAGTTCAGACTTCAGAATCTTCTGTTCCTTTTTTGCTAATAAAAATTCTAGTTCTCCTTTAACGCCAATCCTCCTGCACTTTTACTAAAAGCAAATTATAAAGCATCAAACACAAAAACACACAAGAGTTTGAAAATCCAGCACACGACGAAACAATCAAAATCCTTCAAGAAAAGGAAAGGAAATGGGAAATCATAGGAATTTAGGATTCTAGCACACTAAGAAAGAATCAAAATCCTTAAAAAAACGACAGAAAGAGGAAAATCACCTGATTGTCCTGAGGTTTTCTCTTGTAGTAAGCAAGCAAGCGAGACCCGAGAACGAAATACCGCATGTGGATGAACGAGCGCCCGATCTTTCTCCGTCCGTAGCGGACCATCCAACCTTCGTACACCACCTTGGTCGACATCGTTCTCACACCGTGCGAAGAAAAAAGATTCCGCAATCCAACTCGAAAATGGAAAAACTCGCTGACTCGGAAGCTCGGAGATTGGCAAACTTCTTTGCTTCGAGGAGATCAGTGAGATACCTAAGTGACTTGATTGGTCATGGTTTTGGTATTCAGAAATCCTTTCAGATAGTCAGTATTCGGAAGCGAATGAACAGAAAATCAGCGAATATATGTCTCATTTCTTGGGGGACGCAGGGAATTCGCATCCTAGATACTGAAATTCCGCATGAGAAAGGAAGATGCGAATTCAAATTCTGATTGACTTCGCAGTAAATCCAGCGAGAGAGAGAGGGAGAGTAGGGACAGGAGGAGCTTTCTTCTTCCTTTACTTTGCGTGTCACGTCACGCCGGGATCGGGGACAAATTGTCGAAACGACGGCGTACAGGGTGTTCAGAGAGAGAGAGAGGGGAGACAGATATAGAGGACTGTGACCGACTGAGAGCAGTGAGAGGGGCTCAAGTTGGTGATGTGCGGGCGACGTGGAGGGATACCATGGGCCAGTGGGGCCAGGGGAGATCTTGGCGCCGTGAGGCCGTCTTTGTCCAGCTGCGAGTTAAAAATAAAACAACAAAATTATTGATCGTATTTCTTATTAAAGAAATAATTTAAAAACAATTATTATATAAAAATAAATTTATAAATTAATGTAATTTAATACGATATTTTAAATTATAAAATTATTTTAATTTTAAAGTAGATCTAACAATAAAATCATATTAGTTTATAGTTTTAATTTTGTATAATATTTTTATATTTGTAACATTTTTATTCTCATTGTCATTGTTTTAGAAATTATTTTGATAGTGAGATAAGATGAAATGAAAGTTAAATAAAATATTATTAAAATATTATTTTTTAATATTATTATTTTTTTAAATTTTAAAAAAATTATAATAATAAGATAAAATAAAATAGATTGAACGTTTCTTAATCCTTAAAATAATATGAGATGATTGGCAAATATATATATATAAGAGATAATTTTTAATTATTTATTATTATATAACGAGAGAATAATTAATAAAATTCTTACTCTACGATGAAGAAAAGAAAAGCGATGTCTGAATTTTTTTTTTTTACTTTTTTAAACAAAGATATTTAGGAAACAAATTTAGGAAATAAGGTGGACGGAATGACATGTTTAACAGAAATGAAGAACTCAATTCGAGTTATCTTTTGGGGAAATGCTATATCTCCCGCTGGGAGCTCTCGTTGGAGATTAGTGTATTTTTTATGTGTTTTTTTTTAAATTATTTTTTATATAGATTTTTTTAATAATTTTTAATATTTTTAAAAAATAAAAAAAAAATTTAAAATATTATTAAAAAATACTTTTTTAATCACGAAGTAAAATAAAAAATTATAAAAAAATATTTTTTTATTTTACTTCGTAATTAAGAAAGTATATTTTAATAAATTTTTTTTTACTTTCTTAATAATTAAGAAAGTATTTTTAATTATGTTCTAAATTTATTTTATTTTTTAAAAAATATTTTTTATAATTTTTTATTTTACTTCATGATTAAGAAAGTATTTTTTAATATATTTTTTTTTACTTTTTGATTAAGAAAATATTTTCTGAATGATGTTTTAAATTTATTTTATTTTTTTAAAATATTTTAAAATAATAAAAGATCTATATAAAAAATTACTTAAATAAAATATATGTAAAATAACACTACACCCCAACGGGAGCCCCAGCGGAGGCTGTATCATCACCCTATGTTTTGTTTGAAAAAAAGAAAGAGAGAGATTGTAGCATATATAGGCGAATAGGATAGGTTAGAAAAATTTTATTTGCAGTTGTCTTAGCAGTACTATACATTTAAAGGTGCCGTAAAGCTGCAAAATTTGGGTTGGATTTGTCACATGCTCATTTATGAAATGAGTACGGAAATATGCAGATTATTAATTGCGTGTGAGAAATTTTGTTGCAGTAATAATTCTTAAGCGTTGACAAAGTAATTCAATTCATCTTATTTTTATTATTATAATTTTTTTAAATTTATATATAAAATATAATAAATAATTTAATTTTTTTAAATTTAAAAATAATAATATTAATAAATAATATTTTAAAATTATTTTATTCTATTATTCTTAAATCATCTCAATTCATCTCTAAATCTAAATCATTTCGAAAGCGATGATTTAAGATAAAAATTAAAAATTAAATAAAATTTTATTTTTTAATATTATTATTATTTTGAGATTTAAAAAAAATTAAATCATTTATTATATTTTATGTGAGAATTTATAAAAGTTATAATGATGAGATGAGATGAAAGTGTTAATCCAAATTGAGTCTTAGGTCTCGTTTGGATTGAGAGTTGAGATGAGATGAAAGTTGAAAGTTAAATAAAATATTATTTCTTAATATTATTATTGTTTTAAAATTTAAAAATTTTGAATTGTTTATTATATTTTATGTTAAAATTTAAAAAAATTATAATAATAAGATGAGATAAGTTGAGATTACTTATCAATCTAAAACAAGACTTAGGCCTCGTTTGTTTTGGGAAAACATCTCATCTCATCTCATCTAATCATTACAATTTTTCCAACTTCCAATACAAAATAAAATAAACAATTCAACTTTTTCAAATCCCAAAACAAAAATAATATTAAAAAATATACTCTAACAATATTTTATTCAACCTTTTAACTTTAATCTCATCTCATTTTCGAAAACAAACGAGGCCTTAATTGCTCATATGTCAAGTGATATTAAATTGTTTATAAATAATGATAAATTATTTATAAATAATAATAAAATAATCACTTATCAAACACAGCCTTAACCATTATAGAATAGTTGTTTCATTTGAAGGCATATTCCATAGAGAACGTGTCCTAGAGTTTCAAATGTAGATTGCTCGTGAACCCACCAAGGAAATAATGCAATTACATACGAGAGGTTTGAATAGTAAATTGAAATAAAATTTTAAAATTAAATAAAATATTATTCAAATATTTTTTTTATTATTATTAAATTTTAAAAAATTAAATTATTTACAGTATTTTATAAAAAAATTTAAAAAATTATAATAATAAGAAGAAATGAAATAAAACGATAAGCATCATGCACTATATATTTGCAAAGGAAAATATTAGGTAGACTGATAAAATGTACCTATCATTTGTCTCGATAAGGGTTTTTTTTTTTTTTTCTTAAAGTTTGTATTTGTTTATTTTTTAATATTGCATTTTTTATTTTTATTTTTATTTTTAAATATATATATATACATAAATGTTTCAAAAAAGTTACACAATCCGTACAATTTTTGGATGAGTTATCTCGATAATCCTAAAACATTGTCCATTCACAAATCTCCTTTGTCGCCTGTGAGAAAAGAAGAACATGAGACGACAAATCTCATCATGTTGGAATCAAGTTCATAGAAACTCAAATCTATAATCCATCATCCATCAATGAATCAACATGTTTAGTGTTCCTTTCTCCATAATTGACAAAGGAATAAGCTAAACTCATTGATCTCGATCTCATGCAAAAAGAAAAGGAAAAGACAAAGTCATGTCCCTTATTTGAAGATCAATGTCTCAGATCCCCACCACCAACATCATCGGCACATCTTTCCACATCTCTCTGTTTCATTTTATAAAAAGAAAAACAGCAGTAAACGAGGTTTGATTCGCAGAATGTAAGCCGTTTATAGTGGGCATAAGTATACAGAAGTCATGTGCTTTGGAGATCCATCACTCAAATGAGCATCTGTAACTGTAACTTCCTCATCTTGTCTTTCCTTATTAAATTCCCAATCAGTTGCAGTTCTGAAGTACTGAACTATTCTATTACACTTTTAAAATGGGGAAAAAAGTTATTTTTTGTGCTTTAATACGTGTGAGTGTCTTGTTTGAGCTTTGAAGGAGGCCTTTTTTTTTTTTTTCCCCTCTTTAATTAGTTGATGTGTTTATCTGTAAAAAGTTGTTTCGGGCCTTCAGTTTTGATTAATCCAGTTGTTTATAATGGGAGTTAATTAAGATGTCGTTTAGACGATGAGATGAAATGAAATAATTTTAGATGAATTAAATAAAATATTGTTAGAATATTATTTTTTAATATTATTATTATTTTAAGATTTGAAAAAATTAAATTATTTATTATATTTTATATAAAAATTTTATAAAATTATAATAATAATATAAAATTAGATAAGATGAGATAAGTTGAGATCACTTCTCAATCCAAACGAGGCTGCATTATTAACAGTTAATTATCCGCTCAATAAGAAAATTCTTAAAAATAAGAGTTTTATGTTGGTTAATTTGCTGCATGAAAAAAATGAGTGAACGTACAACCAAATGTCTCTCATCTCGCTATACAATTTTTTAAAACAACCATCTTAAACTCTTAAATTAGATTTGGATAGTAAGTTGAGATGAAATAAGTTTGGATGAAAGTTGAAATTAAAATAAAATATTGTTAAAATATTAATTTTTAATATTATTATTGTTTTGAGATTTAAAATTTTGAATTGTTTATTATATTTTATGTGAAAATTTAAAAAAGTTGTAATAATTAGATAGATAAGTTGAGATCAACTCTAAATCCAAATAAAGCCTTAATCTTGAGCTGTGAAATTATGTTAGAAGACTCTAGTAGACTCCTAAATCACTTATAGGGGCAATTACAATAATTTAACATGGGTTGTAAGACGAGTAAATATCCAGTATTGTGAGAATCCTGTTATGGTTGAGATAATTCTAATTAACCTTATCTACCACCAGTAATTTCGAAGAAATTGTTTCCTTTCGTTTTTTTCAATAAAATAATTTGACCATTCTATAAGATATTTTTAGAACGCTGACATTGACCTAGCCAAATTTTGACTAAATAGTTCAAAAGTAGGGGTGCTACCCACCCCTTACAGGGCGGGGCCACCCCCTCCCCGTCCCCCGCCCCCACATGGGCGAGGGTGGGGATTTTTTGCCCGTAATCCGCCTCCATCCATGCAGGGGCGAGGTACCCTGTCCATTGCACGGGGTGCGGGGGTGGACCTCTATCCATCCGCCCCCCCGCCCCCTCCTCCCTTCCTTGGCTCCCCCAAACTCAATGGCGCCTATTACAACAAACTCAATCGAGTCCTCTGTCAGCATCTACTACTTCCATGGCAAATGAGATCAAGAGAGTTTGGGAGAGTTCGAGAGAGTTCGAGAGAGTTTGGGAGTCTGGGTCTGGGACGAGAGTTCGAGAAAGATAAAGGAATAGGGGGGGATTAGACATGCGGGAGCGGGGCGGGGGATTTACAGAGCAGGCTGAGCCCCCTCTGTCCCCCACCTCCGCAACTCCCCTTTCATACGGGCGGGGGGCCCCGCCCAATGTTTTGAATATCGTACCGGATGGCGTACCGGTCAAGACACTGGAACGAAATATTTCGGTACCGGTACCGTTTCGTGTACCGTTTCGGGATAGTCGATATATGAATAAATTATATATATAAATATATATAACAATTATATTCTAAAATAATAGTTTATATATGAATAAATTATATATAAATACATACATACATATAAATTATAAATAGTCTAATCTAAATTGGGGGTCAAAAAATAAACTTGTAGTTTGAAAAAACGAAAAAAAAAAAATACAGGCCGAAATATCGGCCGGTACCGGCCGAAATATAGGCCGGTACAGGCCGAAATTTAGGCCGAAACGGCCGGTACCGGCCGGTACGGCCAGTATTTTGGCCGGTACGGTATATATCTAGTACCTGTATCGGCCGGACGGCCGAAACGAAAAATTTCGACCGTACCGGCCGGTACGGTACGAAATTAAAAACATTGGCCCCGCCCCCAGTCTGTGTAGAGCGGATCCCCCTCTCCTCCCAGGTGGGGGAGGTGCAGATGGTAGAGGGCACCCGCTGCCCACCCCTACTCAAAAGTAATCTGCATTGGAGCAGTCAAAACTCCAAAACTCCAATTTTGAGCTACAATAAATCCATCTGTTTATCCAAATTTGGCCATCTACTATTCATCTCCAAAACAATATTTGACTCTAAAAATATTATCAATGGCTACTATTGGATAATTAGGTTGAGGAAAAACATAGTTGGGAAATAATATTTTTAAGTAAAAATTAAATTATTAATTAATATATGAAGTGTATTTATAAAATATATAAAAAAATAAATTATTATTAAAATATCTAATATTATATTATTATTTTAACTTTTAGATAAATAATCCAATATGGATTAACCTCTCCAATAGCTAAAGCTAAAATCTCAAATTTTAGCCAAATTTTGGATTTAACAATGACTAAATTATTGTCAACACTCTTACGAGCCTATGTTTGCTTGTTTGCTTCTTGAGAAAGCTTTGATTTTATACAATTATGTCCTTTGGGTAACTAAACTATGGAAAAAGTTGTAAATTCAGTCAAGCAAAGGGTTTTGACAATAGTCTCGTCTAATATATTAGACAGTATGACATCGTTTTTTGTTCATTAAAATTTGTAAAAGTATTTTATTTCATCTCATATCATAATTATAATTTTTTTAAATTCTCACACAAAAATATAATAAATAATTTAATTTTTTCAAATTTCAAAATAATAATAATATTAAAAAATAATATTTTATTTAATTTTTAATTTTAATCTCAATTCATATCATCTCAACTTAGGAGACCAAAACATGAGGATTAAACATCCCTACAATTGCTAGACTTTCAATTTATCTTCGTAAAATAGAGAAATATGTCAACTCTTACTTTAGAGAAGATTGTAAAATAAGTAAATACGAGAATTAGATCGATTGCGATTGCAATTTTTCTAACATTTTTTAAAAGTAAGAAGAATTGTAGCTTCTTTAGAGCATCCGCATTGATTTTTTCAAAGTGTATTTCATCTTCAAATTTAAATAATTTTATAGAAAGTTTACTCGCATTGAATTAGCCAATCCCTTTTTCAAATGAAATTTGATCTACAGTAATTTCATCTTTATTTTCAAAGATGAAAATAACTGTTTCAAGTCTAAACGAATTGTTTATTATTTTCGGCTCCCTCTCCCGCAATTTCTTTCTTTCTTCTTCTTATTCTCTCTTTCTCTCCCGCGTCTCTTCTTTATTCTCTTCTTTCTGTTGTCTCTCACATCTCTGTCTTCTTCTTCCCTCTTTCTCTCCTACGATTTCTTTCTCTCTCTTCTTTCTCTTATTCTTCCCTTTCTTCTTCCCTCTCTCGCGTCTCTGTTACGAGTTGTTTTGACCCACAAAGACCCATACCTTTCCTCCCGTGGCTTATGGAGGTGAAATCTGTGTATTTGTTTCTCTCGATTTTAATTCCCAGGGATAGGGGAAGGCGGATTTATTATTATTATTATTATTTATTTCTAAGGGCGTATGCGGTGACTCTCTCTGTATCTGTTGTTTGCAGTCATTATTCTTAGAGTTCGGGGGAAATGAAGTCCTCGTTGGGGAAGCTTCACAAATTGGCACTGCACAATAACGATGCCAAGGAGAAGATGGGTTTCTACCTTCTGCACACTTGGATGAGCTCGCTCAGGCTGCGAAGGTACTCTCCCAAATTGCCCTCTCAAGCTCTCCCTCTCTGATAAAACTCGATTAACTGTAATTGATTACGATTTTCATATTTCTTCAATTCAATGCTTTATTCTAATTGAATAAAGTTTCGGATTTACCTGAAAAATCTAGGTGGAGCCAACGGTGAAAAATTGCTATGATAGCATACTCTCTGCAACAGCTGCTACAGCAAATAGTGCATATGGTAACCATTTTACAATCTTCTATGAAAACTTACTTATTATATCTTGTATCTTGTGGTTGTATTTGTTTTGGGGTTGTAGCCTATGCTATTTTGTGGTTTTTTTTTTTTTTTGAATAAAAAATATGGGTGTTTGAGAATGTGGAGAGCAACTATATATGAATGTTGTATTGTGGACTGTGATGAAACTTTTATATTTGAATATTGATATGGTATAAATTATTTATTGTATGAAACTTTATTTATTGTTTTTGAATATTGATATCGTGTGATGAAACTTTGTTTATTGGATTGTGAAAATGAAAATGAAAATGATTGTTAGAGATTATAGAAGATTATGAAAAAAGAATTAATTAAAAAATAAAAGTTAATTATAAAAATAAAAAATAATAATATTTTATTATTATAGAGAGTATAATAATTAATTCAATATAAATTTTAAATTTTAAATGATTAACTAAAAATAAAAAAAATTATATATTAATTAAAATTTAAAAAATAAGATGATCAATTTAATACCAGTGCTCTTGGACATAAATACTCAGATCTTCAAGATTTGAAGCTAAAAAACGCAAGGAAGTTGCGCATGTGACGTTGAATCTAATGTTCGTGTGATGGACCGCATGTGAGGTTCACATCATTATCCTAAAAGCATCATTGATTTACTTTTACAGTCTGTCTGGTACTCTCGCTCGGAAAGAAGGAAGTCTGATACAGGAACGATTCAACGCATGAAGCCAAAAGTTTGCCACAGAAATAAAGATGATTCTTACTACGAACACTGAAACTGCTTCTTTTTTAAACAGAACAATGAAAACCCCAGAAATTTGACAGATGAACAGTCCAAACTTCAAAGGATTAGTTGATTGCATCTCAGAGTGGTAAAAGCTTTGGAAAAAGAAGCAAAAGAAAAGAAAAATGGGATCTTTCAAGGGTCATGTTCTGCCGGGAACATTGTTTCTGTTGGTTGGGGTGTGGCACATATGGAGCTCTATGGTTCGATACGTTGCGAACCCGAAAACGTTCAGAGTTCGGGTTTGGAATCCCGTGCCGGGTTTTGACGGGAGGCTCAAGTATTTGGAGCTTTATCTTGTTGCAATTGGTGCTTTTATTGATATGTGTATTGAGCTTTTGTATTCGACCCACCTCAAATTTGTTGCCGATGATGTCTCGAATCCGTCCCACTTGAATAATTTGGAGCACTCAGGGATGCTCCTAATGTTCTTCATCTTTGGTTTGGTTGCTCTGCTCTCTGAGAAAACAAGGTTAGTCATAGGTTTTCTCTCGAGAATTTCATGTTCTTTCATGTAGCTACTAAGCTTTTTGGTGCCTGAGTATTGATGAAACGGTAAAAGCTGAGCCTAAAATGATTTTGGCTTACTCGGTTTGAATTTTTTCATTGTGCCCAAATTTTAATTTTCTGTATACCAATCAATTCATTGTGTAGACCATTAGATATATGTTAAATCGCAAGGAAAAACCAGCTTTTGCTACGGTTTTGTAACTGAGAAGTTGAGAACTGCTTTATGCAACAATCATGCTTGGGTTTGGGTCAATTTAGCGGATGTACATTGAAGCTTGGAGGTCTGAATTTTGAATATAACATGTAAACCTTTGCAGATGACAGTTTTACTTGAGAGCTTGCCCGGGATTTCCTCTAGCCTCCTCCTCTCCTGATGTTTCTAATTAAGCCTCAATGTGTATACCATCTTTTTATGTTTAGAAACCAGGTTTTTTGGGTTTACACAGCAAGATAAGTGGACGAAACGTCATCTGCCCCTTTGTTTTAAACAAGGGAGTCTGGTGGATGACTTGTGCATTTGCTATAAAACAAGAGAAAAACCCACAGTATACACTTCCTCCAACTTTCCCTCTGATTTTAGTCTGAACTGAGAGTACGATCATTGCTACCATTATGCCAAGTGCGCAAGATGGAAGAAATGTTTCTTCTTTGTCTTGTTTTTTTCCCTAATGAGGTGATCCATTAGATCAGTTTTGAAAATTGTTTTTTGGATCGGTTTGAAAATTACTTTAGGAAATATGTAGTGTCTGAGAGATATTATTAGTGGCATGAAGAGATATACACTTTCAGTAAAAAATAAGATTGCTTAGATGGGTTCCATAATCTATTTGCTCTGAAACATTTTGGAAATTTGAATGTGTTGGCGAGTCCAGACACTTTTTATTTCTGCGTATTTCTCGTGGGAAACACTTTAATAAATAATAACTCATGACAATTAAATGTGAATGGTAGTAAGCCTTTGAGTCATGGAGCATTTAATGGATTTCCTCATCAAGCCTTGATATATATATATTTTTTTTTTTGGCACCGGGTGTCCAGGAACATCTTCCCGACTAATCCCCGGGGTGCACAAGCCCTTGGCAATGAGTTTTCCGCAAGTGCACCTTGGGTAATTCAAGGGGAAAATCCCCCAGTCCAATGACCCCTAGAGATTGTTTGCACCCTAGGGGATTTGAATCTTAGACCTAAGAGGAGCATACCCCCAAGCCCAAGGCCTTTACCACTTGAGCCAACCCCCAAGGGTTAAGCCTTATATGTTGCCTGCTTTTTTATTTGTATCTTTTTCTTAAATATTGGTTGAATTTAATCAGTATGTTGCTCAATGTTTCTGAAAAAATAATGATTGATGGTTATGGGCAATTTGCAGTGTCATTTTAAATCCAGTGAAATTAAAATTGGTAATGCCATTTTATAAAGAGGTTCACTGCATCATATTAGAACCCTACTGTTGCAATTGGTAAATCTTTGCTAACTTTTACCTGACCATCACCACAAGATTTTAAAATTAAATTTATCAACTGTAATCATGGCTTTTATTGTCTTATCCTCTTTATATTTTTTTTTTTGTTCAACATTTCCTCTCTGTTTAGGTTTCTTCCCTTGCCAGAAGGAGCTCTTTGTTTGATTGCTGCCACAGCATTCTCTGTAGAGTATCTCCTATTCTACTTTCATTCGACAACCCATAAAGGCCTTGAAGGGTACTACCACCTTCTGCTTGTTCTCTTGATAGGGCTTTGCATAATGTCCACGGTTACTGGCGCCTTCTTACCGACCAGCTTCCCAGTTGATTTGTGTAGTGGCATTGCTATAACACTCCAGGGTCTTTGGTTCTATCAAACTGCCTTCACTCTCTATGGTCCCATGATGCCACATGGTTGTTGGCTTAAGGAAAGCCAGATGATCTCTTGTCACTCAAAAGACAGCGAGGCCCGAGGTGAGTTGCTTGCAAACTTCCAGCTATTTTCTTTGGTCCTTGGCGTACTTGTTGCTGTTGTGGGATCATATGCTTTTGCAGCTTCACGATATGGGCATTCTGAGCTTCGGAGCTTGCACGCTGTTCAGGATGGATTAGATCAAGATTAGAGTAGGGTATATATTTGTATGATCTTTCTTAAGTCCCAGTTATGTAGGGTCTTCTCAAAGAGGCATTTTGATCTCTTCTGGAGATGAAATTGTTTTATTCTATTTGCATGTAGTTCGGATCTGTGCACTTAATACAATAAATATTCTGTTCAAGAAGCATATGATGCAGTGGTCTGGTATCATAATTGTCTATTTTTCTTGGTTCTGGTTTGGACAGCAGAATGTCTCGTTTGTTTCATAACGCATTTCATATCATATAATCATTACAATTTTTTTAAATTTTCATACAAAATAAAATAAACAATTCAATTTTTTCAAATCTCAAAATAATAATAATATTAAAAAAATATATTCTAACAATATTTTATTCAATTTTCAACTTTTATCTCAACTCATATCATCTCATCTACAAAGGGGTGCAATTTGTGAAATGGACTGCGAATGTGAAAGAGTTGTGCTACGGATCCACGCGT
Source organism: Juglans regia (assembly GCF_001411555.2). Lineage (NCBI taxonomy): Eukaryota > Viridiplantae > Streptophyta > Magnoliopsida > Fagales > Juglandaceae > Juglans > Juglans regia. The sequence goes on from NC_049909.1 coordinate 17,903,856, forward strand.
GACGTGTTTGTTTGTTTGTTTTTTTAAATCCAAAACCGACCCTCTCTCACCCCACCCAGCCCCTACCCCCACCCGATTCCCTCTCTCAGCCCACCCAACCCCTCTGTACGCCACCTGCAGTCACTGGCCACCACTATCGTTAGCCTCCAGCCCCACCATCGATACCACTGATGCTCGTCATGTACTCCTCCCTCGCCGCGCCGTGTACTCCTTCCTCGCCAAGCAACCAAATCGCATTCGGCCTCTCTTCGCGTTGTTGGCCACCCAACAGCGCCACCGACCACCTCACCAGCAACCCTCTAGCCACCTTCGAGCCTTCACACAGCCTCCACACGCAGTGTCCTCTCCACTCCCAAAATGGGTCTCACACGGATTTAGTCCCGAAATGCTGTCGCCGTAAGCCATCCCAGCCACCACCACCGAGCCACACGACCTCCCAACAACCCCCACCGCCAAACCCAAGTCACGACAACCCCCAATTGCAGCTCAAATCAGCCTAACCTGAAATGGGTCTCCCCCCTCTCTCGCCGCCACCATACACCAGCCCAGCCACCACCACCGAGCCTCACGACCTCGCAACAACCCCCACCGTCGAACCCCAATCACAGCAACTCCCTCCTCCCTCCTCCCTCTCCATCGCAGCTCAGATCAGCCCTCGGTAGCAATGGAGTGTTTTCAACTTTTCGAATTTGGGGGGGAGGGGGACTTCGTGGGATTTCGTCAATTTGCTTAGGGATAAATTTGTCAATTTACTTTGACACGTAAGGTGTGTTTTGGATGATGCATGAACGGGCTGCTCCCTAGACTTTTTCATAGGTAAATGGCAACATTGTTTGAAACATAATTATTTTGGGTACAGCAACGGACATGATTGAGGATGTTTTCCAAAGGAGGAAAAAAAAAAAAAAACTTTTTGCGAGTCTGGTGAATGTAGAGACCATTTTGTCATTCTGTTCATCTTCTTCTCCTCAAGTTGTTCAGTTTTTCTTCTGTCATGTAATCCCCCTAAAGCGATGTCTGCTATTGATGTAACAAAACAATAGAATGACGAGAAAAATGTCTCATACGACAAAAGTTGAATTGCTCTAGAGCAACTTCTTTTTTTCTTTTTTCTGAAAAAGTTCTCTTTTTTCCCAGGCCCCATCTTCTTTTTGTAAAGTACTCAGTTATTACAACTGAATATTAATGGTAATACTGGTATGCTAGATTACATTACAAGAAACTCTTCATCACCATATGGAAACCTATTCAAAGAGATATCTTGGCTCTCAAACCTGACTAAAAAACTCTTCCATTTGATAAAGAATGCATGGAGCTGCTGCATACTACAATGAGGCTAATGCTGAACTTATCTCTAAAAATGATAATAAACCCGACAGCACTTAATACCTATTTTGACCCCAGCCAATACTGAGTTTAAATAATACTGTCATAAGCACTGAAGCTAATGTTAAATTAAAAAAAAAAAAAAAAAAAAACACGAATTCAAAACAGATCTAAATTATAGTTCTGACCCTCTGGACCAACAGCTGCTCAATTGCATCAAGTTTTCTTGGTCCATGTAGAGAAAAGTTGGTAAACAGTTTGAAAAATCAATGGATAGAGCAGGTGCAAAAGATTGGAATGCTTTTCCAGCTGAAAACAAGACAGACTATGTATTCATCTAATTGACTGGCCTTTAGCCATTGCCGCAACCTCCCAATACCGATTGCTGCACATTTGATTCCGACAGTTTCTTGATTCACTAGCATAAAAGTTGGCATAAAAATATCTAAGCAGTCAGGCATACAGCACAAGCACCTGAATTTGTAATATAAAGAAACTTGAGAGAGTCCCTAGAGTCATACAGTTGAGCAGTATTTATTCCATTTAGCTCAATCAAGTTTCCCTAATACATCATTATGTTTTACAGGATAGGCCAATCCATTTAGTAAGGAACAATTATGGAATCTATGAGCTCTTGAAGTGGAGCCAGCTCTTTTCTGTCGATTAGCCCAAATTCCTGCCAAAAACCAGCATGACAAACAATCAACTGAGAATTTATTTCCTTATCCAAAAAACTGTAGATAATTTCTTACATCAAATAAAAATGGAATCACAAATAATGTGATGACAATGTAGTCCAAATTCCTAACACCGATCTTTTCAGAAGTTGACATCACAAACAATGGGATCTTAATGCAGGAAGCCTTCCACTTTACCTTCTACAAAGGTGTCTCTCTTGTATACTCCGTGTACCTGAGTTGTCTTTTGTGCTAATCAATAAACATTTATTACCGAAAAAAAAAATGTAGGAACCCTTCCACATTCCTGTACTTGTTATTTAATCATTATAATTTTACTCTGGTTTAACGAACAAAATGTCATCATCTGTAAAATAATTTAGAATCGCTTGAATTATTTTGGAAGTATCAAAAAATAAAAAATACAGAAAAGAAAAACTTTCGAATTGCTAATGATCATGGACCACATTCCAATAAGCTAGTAGTGTGCTATAGTTATTTATTATTGAGTCTTGTCTAGTTTCATTCCCATAGAGTTATGCCAAACCTACAATTTTTAAATTAAAAACCAATGCAATATAGATCAAACCCAAAGCATAAAAAAACTCCCAAAGAAGATGATAAAGAGAGAAAAAATACATTCAGGTATAGAGACTTACACAAGTAAATAGTATGAAATGCTTAAAGCACGTGTTTAGATGGGCCTCCTCCTTGAGGCTTACAATTTTTTGGAAATGAGAGTGATAGATGTGGGCATATACGCGGAACAATCTTTTGAATATTGTCTTCACAACATCCTTGAAATTGGGAGGAAAGGGTGCCCCTACAGAATTTTTTTGTGAAAAAAAATAAGTAAAAGAAACTGGAGAAAAATTTGAAATAAGCAACAAATCTGACAACAGATTTACCAAGCCTTTGAGGAAATATAGATTCATTATCAAGCTGGCCTTCAATCCAGTCCATCAAAAGTTCAACATATTTCGGAGCAGAAACCTCAATAGGTTTCTTTATTTTTTCACCATCTGCCCATCTATACTCGTATCTGTAAAAAAATTATATGTATCTTAGAACTGTATATTCATATCCACACAAACGTGTCTGCAGACTTTAAAACTTGGGATTTTATTATAAAGGGTAGGATTAACCTTAGCTTTTAAAATGATAAAAACCAATTAGACTCAGCAGAAGGTGGAAAAGGAATTCCCTCCCACCCCCCAAAGAAACAAAAAAAGAAAAAAGAAAAAGAAAGAGCAAGTTTTCAAAATGATTTTAGTACGCTGGATACCGCGATGGTAAAGGAAGAGAACCTTCTATGCCTAAATCAAACATCGATTAACCAAAACAATAATGAGTTAGATAAGGCTAATACCACCCACAGAATGTGAAGATACAGAACTAAAGAAGAGCTGCACATGTAAACCAAATCTAAGGACATCTACAGTCACTCTTAATTGGAAAAGAATTAGAAGTCACAGAAGCTTGAATGAAAACCCTGACCGGGTACAACACATGAAATATTAATTCAAAGCTGACCTTAATATTTTATGGGGGCAGAAACAAATTATCAACTGTTGACAACAATTATGCTCGTTAATTGTCCAAAATTAACAGACATAACAACAAGAATACCTGTCAAAATCAATTTATTAACAAAATCATAAAAAACATTTTACTAGAAAAGTGGAAATGAAAATGATACTTAAAATAAAGTTGAAATAAAAGTGAGGTAACAGTAAACTAACCTACAGATCCTGTGACAAAGGAGGAAATATGCAAAACTTATAAAATCAAGAATGCATGAAACAATCCTATCCCGTCTTTAACAAATATAGACATAAATGTCAAGCTTCAACCAAGGGACCAGAGTCACACAGAGCAACTACCGAAGATTTGGACAGGGCATATGGATACAATTGTGCTGTCAGGAACAATATAAACTTAAACATATATATATATATATATATTTATCTATAGAAGGTTTTTTTCTGTAAGCATCAGAATTATAGATGGTAGAACTATCATACTTGTTAGTTCACTCATAAACTGTACCATGCCCCATACTTCTGCACTTCTTTTCATTTCCTAGGGTTCTTTTTATTTTCTTTTTGAATGCCCTAACAAGTTTCCATCTCCTCAAACTTTCAATAGAAGATGTTTCCTACAAATCATAGTCAGTAAGATTGATATGCTTATAACATATAATTTTTCTAAATAAAAAAAATATTGAATATTCTTCTTATTAAAAAATATATAATGCAAATAGTAATCACATCTGGAACCATATCTCTTCATTCAGCAAAATTATCTGAAAATATCCATACACTGAAGATTTATTGCAAAAATTGACAGCTTATTTAAGTTTACATGCGGTACAAGTTGTGAAGACAAAACACTTGTGTGGCCAAGAGAAAGTAGGTGATGAAGTGGCAGTTAGGTGTGAGAGATAAACATAAACAGTGCCTCAGTGGATAATTGAGGTGAGAGATAAATCAGGCAATGATAGGAAGAAAAGGAATTTATTTACATAATTGATTTGATATAAATGATATAATAGATAGACCAACATTAATTAACAAAGTTGGATTCTAGAAGTTTTTCAGACAATATCGAATTGGGTGAGAAACCAAATTGACCTATCACTTTATTTGTTAGTATAGTAGATAATGCAGTTAGCTTTTACTTTTAGGTTTCAGAGTTTCTTTTAAGAAAAAGACTCTCTCTCCGTACACTTGAGGAAAATGCTGTGTTTTCCTTTTGGTTTTCTGTTTTCCCATTGGTTTCCTGTTTTCGCTGGTTGAGACCAGTGTTTGTTTAGTGTAGAGTTTCCAGGATTATATGAGTAGTTGTATTGGGATGGGGTCGTGTAGGAATGTTGTTATTGATAAAAAAATGTTTTGAGTTTATCAAGACGAATGCAAGGTGGTGGAGAATCACTGAGAGCAATTGTCGAGCTGTGAATCACATTTTCATTGAGCAAGACTCCTTGGGGTGGCTGGCTGGCATGGTGGAGGAAGGTATAGTTTCAGAGGGTCCCTCTGTTTTCATCCGGTCGCGTAGAAGTGGCTCTCAGGTGTTGGTGATTCAGAGACAACGCAACTTCTATGGGAGTTTCTTCTTATTAGAGTTCGGTCAAGAGAAACGGCGTGGCTTGCTAGTGATTCCGGAAGGGAGGAAAGGTGTTGGTTGGAGGAATTTTTGTGAGTTGTTGAAGGAAATTGCTGCAATTGCAACCTCCTCTGTTTTGGGAAGGGATAATAGAGGGAACCACCCATGGACGTTGCCTCCTCTGCTACCACAGGGGCATGGATTTTTTTCTTCGTACAAGGAGGCTTAGTCTCGAGCTCCAATACCTGCAAAGGGGTCAAGTCCTCTAGTGAAGACACGGCCCTATGAAGAAGCAAGTGTATGCAGCCTTTGTCGGGACCAAGTTTGGAAACTTTGCTTCTAGCGTTGACAGAGATGGAGAAGCAAGTGGGTGGGTTAATACTTAATATGGGTGTATTAAAACGCTGCACTCAGGAGGGACTTCAAAGGGAGAAGATTCTTGTGGGGGGTTAGGGTGAAGGCTTCTTTAATGGGCCTGGGTAGAGTCTGGGCTTAAGGGGAAGGGAATCGTTTCTGGTGGGCCTCATTTGCGGGCCAATTCTATCAAGCAGCCCAACGACTTGGCCAAGCCCGTAGCCCAGGGCTCGAAGCCTGCGTGGAGACGCAGGGATGCCCACAGAGTAAGCCCAGTGTCGTCGCTACCGTTGGTGGTGGGTCAGGTCTCCTCGTCTGTGGTGGCGAGTTTGACGGAGGCGGTGGTTGGCTCGCCGGTGAGTTCTGTGGTGCCTAAGGTGGTGTCGGTAGGATGTAGAGTTGACGATCCGATTCTTACTACTGTCGGAGTCCTTGCGTCGGCGACTCAAACGTCAGCATCCCTGAAACAGAACCCGATGACTCAAACGCCGGCAGCCACTAATACGCCTATTTTCTCTATGGAAGCCCTCGATGAAGCCAGTGGCTCTGCGCAAGACTCGTTGGAACACAGGGTCTTTGGTTCGCCAGAATCCTCACTGAATCAGAACCCGATGGTGTCCCTCACGACGGCGACTCAAATGCCGGCAGCCATTGATACGCCAACTCATGCTACGGAAGCCCTTGATGAAGCTAGCGGCCCTGCGCAAGCTTCGTTGGAACACGAGGTGCTTTCGAAGGGCCACCACCTTTTGAGGTGGCACAGACTTCGCCGCCGGCATGTTCTGGACTACTTCCCGACCCTCTAGTGATGAAGACTCTACCGGTGCCGTCTCAAAATCATTTGTTGGATGTAGTTGAACTTTCGGGCCTAGCAGTGGCACAGACAGAGACGCCAGCTCCTTCTGGGCTGTTTTCTGTTCCCTTCGCTGCGAAGACAGTAGCCATCGCGTCGGAACAGGTGGTAGAAGAGCCTGGTTGTTTCGAAAATACTAGTTCTTTGGTTCTGTTTTCGACTAACAGGGATGGGGAGGATGAACCTACTCCACTCTATTCTTTTCATCCCAATGTGTCAGATTAGGTTATCCGGAGAGCAATGGACATTAAGCACATGGTAAGAATTTCTTATGGGGATTTTGAAGCTGAATTTTATGGCCTTACTTACAGCCGTAGAGGCGGTGAATGCCCAAGCAAAGTCCAATCAATCCTTGGCTTCGGCCAAAAAAAGGGAAAGGGAACTCAAAAGGCTAGATTGGGCAATGGAAGAGGATGGAGGTGAGAAGAGCTCTACTCGGGAGCGTAGTAAAGGGAGGGGGAAGATGGTTGTCCCATAGAGCCAAAAATAATTTCATGGAATGTGAGGGGGCTGCATGATCCTAATAAGCGGCTCCAAGTTAGAAATTTACTTCGCCAGTGGAAAGGGGACATCATATGCTTACAAAAGACTAAGTTGGAAGTCATTACTAGACGAGTAATTCGCAGTTTATGGAGAGGACAACATATTGGGTAGTCATACCTACCATCAAAAGGTGCTTCCAGAGGAGTTTTAATTATGTTTGACACAAGGGTGATGGAAAGGGTGGAGGAGTGTATGGGTGAATTCTTGGTGTCATGCTCTTTTGTTAACTTAGAAGACGGCTTTAAGTGGGCTTTTGCTGGGGTTTATGGCCCTAATATTGATTCAGAGAGAAGATTTTTGTGGGAAGAACTGGCGGGAGTCATTAGTTGGTGGGAGTGACCGAGTTGTATAGGGGGGACTTTAATACTTCTCGCTTTCCAAGCGAGAGGTCGAGCTCTTCTCGCATCACTCCAGCTATGAGAGATTTCTCTGATTTTATTTCAGAACAGGGGCTCATGGACATTCCACTATCAGGAGGCACTTTTACCTGGTCTAACAACCGTGACTGCCCATCATGGTCGAGGATCGATAGATTTTTGCTAACACCCGATTGGGAGTCACACTTTCCTGATGTGGCTCAAAGAAGATTACCCTGTTTATGTTCTGATCACTTCCCCATCATTTTAGATTGTGGAGGCATCAATGGGGGTAGAAGGTATTTTAAATTTGAACATATGTGGCTTAAAACTGACGGTTTTGTAGACAGGGTCAAACATTGGTGGACTTCCTATAGTTTCCAAGGCTCTCCAAGTTTCATTATGGCTAAAAAGCTAAAAACGTTGAAACAGGACCTGAAGCAATGGAATGAACAAGTTTTTGGCAATGTGCTTCAGCAAAAGCGCTCTCTTTTAGAGGAATTACAGGGCTTGGAAAGTGAGGAGGAGGCCAGATCCCTTTCTGATCCTGACAAAATCCGAAAGAACCAGGTAGTTGCTGATCTTGAAAGGGTTACTTTGATGGAGGAGATTTCATGGAAACAAAAATCAAGGGTACTCTAGCTTAAGGAAGGGGACAAATGCACGAAATTCTTCTATAGGATGGCTAACTCTCACATGAGGAATAATGCTATTGATACACTAATGGTAGATGGGGCAGCTTCTTCGGATCAGACGGTTATCAAAAACCACATTGAACAATACTATCAACAATTATTATCAGAAGAACATAATTGGAGACCGAGAGTGGATGGTTTTTCTTTTTCCATATTAGACCAGCATAGTGTAGGGTGGTTAGAAAGGTCATTTACAGAAGAGGAAGTGGACAATGTTATCAGAAGTATAGCAAGTGATAAGACTCCCGGTCCAGATGGGTTTACCCTGGTTTTCTTTCAAGCTTGTTCGGAGGTGGTCAAGCAAGATATCATGCAAGTCTTTCTTGAATTTCATTCTAATGCTAGTTTTGAAAAGAGCCTCAATGCCACCTTTTTAGCCCTCATTCCTAAAAATGTGGGATCTAGGGATGTGAGGGACTATCGCCCATTAGTCTTGTGAACGGGATGTACAAGATTCTATCCAAAGTGTTAGCAAATAGACTAAGCACGGAGGTAGAAAAACTAATCTCGAAGCCGCAAAATGCGTTTGTCAAAAGGTAGGCAAATCCTTGACTCGGTTCTTATTGCAAATGAAGTATTGGATGGTTGACTTAAATCTAGAGAGCCTGGGCTACTTTGCAAGTTAGACATGGAGAAAACTTATGATCATGTCAACTGGAAGTTCTTTCTTTATTTACTTGAAAGATGTGGTTTTGGGGGGAAATGGCAGAAATGGGTAGAATTTTGTATCTCTTCAGCTCGTTTCTCCATCTTGGTAAATGGCTCTCCGGTGGGTTTCTTCAACTCCTCTCGTGGCCTGAGACAGAGAGATCCGCTCTCCCCTCTACTTTTTTTATTTGTCATGGAAGCTCTCAGCAAGATGATTGAGGGGATGGTGGATGGTGGGTTAATCCATGATTTTTCGGTAGGGAATGGTGATCTAACATTTCTCATTTGTTATTTGCTGATGACACGCTTATTTTTTGTGGTGCACATCTCGGTCAAGTCTAAGACTTGAGGGCATTACTCCTTTGCTTTGCGGTTGTGTTAGGATTGAGCATTAACCTCGCTAAGTCGGAAATAGTGCCAGTGGGGGCCGCCCCCAATGTGGAGATTTTTTATTCTACCTTGGGATTCAAGATATCTTCGCTTCCTATGAAGTATCTTGGTTTACCGTTGGGTGGCTCTTTTAAATCTGAAATGATCTGGAATGATGTAGTCGAAAGGGTGGAGTGCAGATTGGCTACTTGGAAGAGGTTCTACTTGTCGAAAGGTGGTAGGTTGACTTTGATTAAAAGCACTCTTTCTAACTTATCCACCTATTTCTTGTCTTTGTTCCCACTTCCCACAAAAGTGGCTAATAAAATTGAGAAGTTACAAAGGGATTTCATATGGAGTGGATTGGGAGAAGAATTCAAATTCTACCTGGTTAATTGGTCTACAATTTGTACCCCAATTTCTGGAGGAGGTTTGGGGATTCGTCACTTGCAGAAATTCAATCAAGCTTTCTTGGGTAAGTGGTTGTGGAGGTATCAAAATGAAAGGGAGGCTTTTTGGAGAGCGGTTATAGATTCTCAGTTTGGGGAAGCTTGGGGAAGATAGTGTTCGAATGAGGTACGAGGCACTTATGGAACGGGTTTATGGAAAAACATTAGGAGTTTTTGGAGGACATTCTGAGAACATGAACATTTTGTTGTAGGCGATGTTCGCGTGTCCCTTTTTGGTTTGATATATGGTGTGGTAACCATTGTCTACGAGATACCTTCCCTGCCATCTTTGCGCTTGCAAGAGTTAAGGAGGCATCGATTGCCTTTCTTCATTCTTCAGCAAGTGGCACCCCTCAATGGAATATTGACTTCATTAGGGCAGCCCATGACTGGGAATTGGAGTCTTTTACAGAGTTCTTTGCGGCTTTATATTCTGCAAGTATTCCAGGGGGCTTCGGAGACAAGTTGCATTGGAATCATTTTAAGAAAGGTATCTTCTCAGTCAGTTCTTTTTATAAAAAGCTTACGAAATCCGATTTTTCTATATTCCCGTGGAAGAGTATATGGAAGACGAAAGCTCCTTCAAAAGCAGCCTTCTTTGTCTAGACAGCGTCTTTGGACAAGATTCTCACCATAGAGAATTTGAGGAAACGACAGGTCATTGTCCTAAATTGGTGTTGTATGTGTAAGAAGCAAGGGGAGTCTGTTGATCATCTGTTTTTACACTGTGAGGTGGCTAAGGCTGTATGGGATGAGGTTTTCTCAAGAGTCGGACTGTCTTGGGTTATGCCTTGAAGATTAGTGGATTTCCTCGCAAGTTGGACAGGACTACACGGAGATTCTCAGGTAGAGGCAATTTGGAGATTAGTACCAATATGTTTGTGTTGGTGCATTTGGAGGGAGAGAAATGCTAGATGTTTTGATGATCAAGAGAGAATAAGGGACGAGCTTAAAGTTTTCTTTTTTAAGACATTATTCCTATGGGTGGGGGCTATAGTTTGTAACGGATGTAATGTCTATGATCTTCTTCTTTCTATTGTATCCTCTAGCTAGGCGTGTTTTCATGTATACTTCCTGTGTACCTGGGCTATGCCAATTTCTATGAATATATTATCTTTGATTACCAATAAAAAAAAAAGAGTTTCTTTTAAAATCAGTAATATAAATGCAAAGTCAAACTATCGCATTTCCATAAAAACTAAATATATGAAAGGAAAGGGGAGGTAAAAAACAACTTTTGATATTATGCCATACTTGGGGCCTGCAGTCATTGTTGGACAATTCTCATCAGTACAGAATTCTGTGAGCGTACCAAAGAGCAAATTCACTTGGTTGAAGAAATCGACAGCTGAAGTTGAAAAAAAATACAAAGAAAACATCACATTCAGGTTTGGATTTCAGCAGAAATAAATTGGAAATTGGAAATTTTAAGCACCGGCCAAAGAACATTTTTATAGATTAGCCAATACAGCAAACTAGCACACAACCATACTAAACTGATTAAGGAGAAAATATTCTAAGCTTTCACAGGCTACTTTCTAAAGTGCATGAGAGAGGATAATTACTGTTGACAGCAAGCCACTCATTTAAATCCTCTCCAGTAGGAAGTTTTACTGCTTCCCTCAGGTTTCCACTACCTAGGGTGGCATCAATGTGCTTTCTGAGTTGTGCCCCCTGCATCACAACAGGACATAGATTGTTACCTTCAGTTATACCAGTAATATCACACCTTCACTGCAAAGTTCGAGTACTGAAAATGTATTTCACACACACCACGCGCCGGGGGGGGGGGGGCCACGGGGGACAAAGTGATAAATAAATTCTGGATAAAGTAAATCAGCCAATAAGTGATGGTAAGACACCACTGAATGCACTCTCACATATTAGACCTACTTTCTTAAATTCATAGTAACATCTATTTCAAATAACTGGTGACAGAATCATTCTATCAGCTCCATGAATTTGTCAATAGCACACTCTTGGGATGAAGGAGTAAGCAGTACAAGATTTAGCAACAGTAATAAGAACATATAAGCACCCGCAGAAACAAAGTGCGTGTGTGTGTGTTACAAGGTCAAATGATACAAATTAATTTTTTTTATAAGTAGGTCAACTAAAACAAATTAATAAATCATGAGAGACTAATAACCGTCAATAATCAAACTAGTAGTTAAGAAAAGAAGAAACAACCTTACTCCCTGAGGGTGCACTCTTTTTTGGACGGAATGTCCTCTGGTTTCTGTTTGCCAAAAAAAATAAAGAGAAGGAAAATATCAGTGAAAAAGATATAACTAATCAAATGCATTCGAGTCCTTGGTTATGCATTCGATCAATTAGAATATACCATTATTTGTTTGATGAGACCAAATGAGCATGTGTAAGATTCCTTAGATTAAAAACTTGCAGGAAATGAATTCTGTGAGATTTTCTATATTTGAAAATTGTGGTAATTGTCAAGACCACAAGAGCTGCCGCCTGCTCTTTCTGTTCATTCTGTTCCAGAGTGGAACCCCCATGCTACTATGGTACATCATACACCTAACATTCAGATAGCAAAGTGGGTTTTTTCAAGATTTTGTTTGCCCTTGCAAATCTTCAATGTATGAAACCAACGATGCAGTCGCAGCATTGCCTGGGACCCATTCAAGTGACTAGATGTTTTTAACAAGTAAAAGCAAGTTTTCAAAAAGAGACTGGATATTAAAGTTTTTTTACTCTGTAAGATTGAGTTAAAATGAGGGTTTATGTATATATAGCAAACCGGGTGGGCGGGTGGGATTCCCTCTGGTTGTTTGGCAATCGGTTATGTTACCCGAGGGCGGGGGGAACCCCACCTGGATTGCTATATATATATATATATATACATATATATAATAGATATAAACCCTCATCTTAACTCAATCTCACATTCTTCTTTCTTCTTGTTCAACGTCTAGGATCCACAGCCATGGGTTTTTCAGCACGTCTGGTCTGGGGCCAGTCATGCAGAGATCGGCCAGTCTGTTGGAGGGTTTCCCTTTTTTTGTGTTTTGCTGTTGGTTTTAAGTGGTTCTGCGGATGGAAGGGTAAAACTCCGTCAGATTGAACAACAGGGAAGGGTAGAGCGGGTTGGGGGGCAGGGGTGGGGTGCGGGAGGGCAGCTACCCGCCCATATAGGGACAACTCCCATGTAAGTGCTTTTTTTTTTAAAGCTGTGTACAGAATCTTTATGCGTAATACTAACAATAAATCCGAAATATAAATATCAAAGAAGAAGTGTTTGCGTATTGTGGAATTGGTCACTACTATGACCAAATTACCAGTGATCATAATCCATTTGCAGCAAATGCCCATAAGTTTAGAGCATATACACCACTTTACTGGCAATTTGAATCACACCAATCAGAGGAAAAACTCTTGTAAAAAAAATAAAAAAAGAAAAAGAAAAAGGAAATGATTGAATTTTCATTAAAGATTAGTATCATAGCATGGACACAGGCATAATGCCAGGTAAATACGTCGTCAAAGTCAATAAAGCCCGAAAGACATCTTAATCTCTAATTTTATATCTACTAAGTACACAGATCTGCCATAACTCGTCACAAACCATGCAATCGTTTTCATAATCTTACGCAGAATTCAGAAACACAGAAAACAATAAGAACACCAAAAAAAAAGATGGAGAGAGCGAGAGAGAGAATTATATAAATTTCCAACGAAAAATAATATCTAAAAAAATTATCCACCTTGCTTTCATTTAAAAAGAAAACTTATACCTGCCCAGACCGAAGAGACTCATGGCCGGCGGGAGAGAGAGAGAAATACAGAGGCAGAGAAATCTAAAGGAAGGTTTGGATGTTGGGATTGTCTTTCGACTTCGGACTTTCTTCAGGTGTCTGTGGGTTGAAAACTGAAAAAGTAAGGAATAAAACCCAGCAGCTTTTCTGGATTTTTGTTATTCCTTTATTTTTGTCATTATTATTTCTTTGGGTAAATTTCAAAGACGCCCCCGAATATGCCATTGTTTGTGTATCGAGCCCAGGGGCAGGGAGGTCTCGCGAGTTCGGAAATATAATATTTTATTTTAGGGATTTTTTGGGACGCATTGCTTCTGGCCCTTTCACTCTGCCCCTATTTCCGGGCGATGTGATAGGCTTTCCAATTCAACGGCCTTAATGAACCAGGCAGCCTGTGCAGAGTTTAGTGTTTTTTTTTAAGCCTGTCCAGAGTTTTATATATATATATAATTTTGATTGAATTTTAGGATACACAAATCCTAGATTGATGCATGAGTTTCAAATCAGACAGAGACTGCATTTTGCCTTTTTTTTTTTTTTCCTTTAAATATTAAAAAAAATAGAAAAAAGTACTTCCCGGCAGCACCTCCCGGTAACTACTGACCATGTATACAACTTGAATTTCATTTTATAAAGAGAAATTATTTAATCACAAAAAATTTATATAAAAATAAATTATATTATAAAAATATTTTTATTATGAAGTAGATATAACATATTATTAATGCCTAAAATCAGCACAACAGTCCGAGAGGAAATAAAGATCCATTCTCAAACCCGTTGAGGTTGTTATGGGCCTCAATTGGTGTTGTGTGGAGCCCGAGCCCAGTAGTTTGGTACGACTATACGATGCCCGTGCCTACTGCATCTATGGTGGTAAACAGTAAATAAATACAGAAAGAGTAAATAGAAAGAGACATACAAATTTACGTGATTCGACACTAGACATACATTCACAGGAGTTCGGGGAAGAGAGAATCTCACTATAATATGTTTGTTTATAATCTCTTGTCCTCACTATACAATTGAAATCTGAGTTCTATTCTTTGGTTTTCCTCTTCTCGCTGGAGTCTATGTGGTGAAGTTGAAGAATGTGAAGTCTCTCACAAGCCTGGCCAAAAGTTCCCGAAATCATATGTGTCCGTACCTTTTATCTCTTGCCCCCTTTATTTTATGTCACTTCCATGTACTTTATGTCACTTCACTCCTCCTTTATGTACACTCCCCTATTTTTCTCCTAACACCTAATACCTTTCTCAACCTTTTGTTTCTTTCTTCTCTCCAGATGGGCTTTGGACTAGGCCTAGAAAACACTATGAATCTGATATATTTTATCTATTTCACATATCATTTGAAGTTATATCAATTTATAGGTCATATCAGTTTATGAGCTTATTTTTATAAAAATATCTTTATAGATGTAGCACTTCTATTTTGTAAATAATAAAAAAAAATGTTATAATTTTTCTAATAAGAAAAATTATATCCCACGTCCTCTTAATTATCACTCTCTCACCATTCACTTTCTCTTATTTAATATTATATTAGATGATGACGACAAAAAGAAAGAAGTATAACACTTCTTTTCAAAAAATGGGTGGTGTTTTATTCCGTCACAAATGTTAAGATCTAGTTGGTCCATACACTTTTTTGGTATTGTCGAATCTTTTTCAATGTTGATCATCTTCTTTGTGACCGGAAATTTATTATTACTCGTCTTCATAGGATCTTTTTCTTTTCGTTTCCTGAGCAAAATTAGTTGGAGAGAAATTTCATTTAGGAAACCATTCATTAAAGAAAGCGTAGAAGCAAGAAAATCACAAAAGGTGACGCGATTTACCAAATGAGATTCGCTATTCATAAGCCCTGCATTCTACGCACTATAATTTTATTTATTTATTTATTTTTGGTTTTATTCTTCTTAAAATAATTGAATTCTTCTACTCATCATCCATATACTACACATTTGATAAGAGAAAAAAATTAAAAAAATAATAAAAAGAGTGATGTATAGTGTATGAGGCTTATGAATAGAATTTTTCTTACCAAATTATGGGGGTAAACAAATTAACACTATCAGTCTGTAAAAAAATGATGAAAAATATTATGGTCACAAAAAGACCACACAAAATTAAATTCATAAACTGACGTGACTTCATATTATATGATACGTTATATATTATTTACAATAAAAATAATTTTACAATTAATGTACCACATTAAATCACGTCAATTTGTTGATTTACTTTTATGGTTTAAAAAATGATTATACCAACAAAATATTTGTTTTTTGCTTTTTGTTTTTTGTTTTTGTCAATCCTTCTATTTATTTATTGACTTACAAAAAAGTTTACACCAATACATCTACTAACTTTGCCATTCAAATCCCTCTTGAAACATGCTTCCCAATGTTCAAATCCCCTTTTCACACTCATGAATTACATACTAGAGGGTTGAGTGCTACTTTTACCCTCCCTTTTTTTGGTCGTTTTCATACGAGTCTTAATAAACTTGAGACACGGGACCTTAATCTACGGAAGGAGCAGACAAAACACTTGCTATCGTCTTCTTTCATGACCATACCACCACCACTATGGCTAATGATGCCTCTCACTACCATCAATGTCCAATACCTACCCCCACACAATGCAGTGCAGAAAATCACTGAAACCAACCCCAAAAAAAACTTTGTTTGACATCCACTCCAACAACATGTCACCAATTCCAACTCTCCACTAACATCACAATCCTCAACCACTGTCTCTAATGCTTTTAATACACCTTTTAGTCATATACCGATTCTTAAATTTATGGCACAAAAGGTAACTATGATCACTATTACTACCACCACCTGCTCTTCTAGTTCAGCTTGTGATCACTGTATAACAATCAAAGTAGTGCGTGTATATTTTCCTTTTGTCCACCACAAAGAATAGAAAGTTAGTGCCATGCATATTCTTATCCTTTAAAGGAGGATGTATTGTATTCCTCTAGAGAGAGATCAAAAGCGAAATAATTCGAAAAAAGTTACTTGTCTAAACAATTACAAAAGCCTAAAAATGATTGTATCTCTCAACCAAATCTGATTTAGATCATGAAACGCGGCAGAAAGTTCATCTGCAACCAAAGTCTCAAATCATCAAGATAGACTTGAAGTCTCGAACAATCTATTCCTTCTAATGGTGGCTTTAAATCCCTAACTCACAAATCCAGTTAGCATATTTTCTAGTTGAGTCTCTTCAAAGTGAACCATGGATGCTGGCTGTCCCACAAAACCTGCTTTGCAAGATTCAAAAGTCGAAAAGCTTGGGAAAATTTCTTCTTCCTTTTTTATGTCTCGTTTCCGATATTCTTCTAAAAATTAATAAGGGAACTACCAATAATTTTGAACGTCTTATGTTGTCAGAGGCACATCTAAGCATGATGACAATAGTAACTTAGGAATGATAATGAGCCATTGCTTTTCTTTCTTTTCTACTTCTGGAAAAAAAAAATCTACTGACCTAAAGAAAAGTACCTGTCAGTCATGTATTAGCATAGACTCAAGATGGACTAAATCAAAATGAAGGCAGATGGAGAGCCTACACGACTCAGAGTTCTGCAAGGCATTAATCATCTTTAAAACCTGAAAGTGAGGGATGCACATGTCATTATTTTGTTTCAGTTTCCTCGATCAACAAAAGTAAGAAACATGAAATTCCAGAGAAATTAAATCCTGAGTATGAAGAAAAATATTGGACTTAATCTAATCAATCTTCTAAACCAGCAGTATCTTCAAACTGCATAGGCACAAAGTATACAATGAGTTACAGGAATGGGAAACGCATTACAAAGGCAACTAAATGTGAGCCTTTTATTCAGCGAAACTAAAAATGAAACAGAATTAAGCAAAACAATTCAGTGAAGCCTCATGCCTCCGAGTCTGTTTTATGGTTTGCCACAAGTTTGGTATTTAGATCACTTGGGACATACTTCGCTAAAAATATAACAAAAGTCCGTTATAATTTTTGGTCTTTGCTAAAAAGATAACAAGAGTCTGTGATGATTTTTGGTCTTTAAATCTGTTTTATGGTTTGCCATGAGTTTGGTGTATCTTCAGGCTTGAAAACTCAGGAAATCATTTTGATCAAGGACTCCCCTACCTTCCTAATTCATTTACCAGGTATAGTTTTTTTTCAACACCCAAGACAAAAAACTTCATGATGCTAACTCTTAAAATCACTTTATTGCTCGTATATGGTTCTATAAATACCAACAAAATCTCCTACTAGCTTCCAAAGTTCCAATTTTGGTCAATTATATCCACAAATACAAGCAAGCAAATTAGCACAGGAAAGATGTGAATTATAGAATGCAGCACAGCACGCACACCCCCAACCTCCCCAAGAATCACACCTTAAATCAATGGAAACCAATTTCAAGCAACAACTCCAAAATCATTAGAAATTTTAATATTTGTACAACTACAAACAGAACAAGTTACATTTGTTTGCTTAACCTCTGCGATGGTGGAAGAAGTGACGACCAAACATTCTTTAAACTTTCCGAAATGGGCCTTTTGGGACTGGCCTCTTGCTCTTCCAGTCATATGAGTTGACCTCTTTGTCTGAGAAATGTTTTTGCTTGAAGTTCGAGAACATTCTGCAGGCTTCTTTTTGTAGACCAGGGATGCAGGGTGAAAGATTACTCCAGCCATCTCCTGAAACATCTTTTGCAGAGAGAAGGCCACTAAAACGAGCTAAAACCAATGCACCATGTCTTGTAGCCATGAGAGCTGCCAAAAAAGGGCAGTCATCAAGCTTTGACACTCAATACTAGTCCTTAACTCAGGCAGCCACATACAAACATTCAATATGTACATGCATAAAAATCATTCACACTTCATGTATTCATTTGGGGAAACGTAAACAATTCAAGACTAATATGAAATCTAGCAAGTGAAATGATTTAATTACAAAATACTTTACCATTGTATGGAGCTTCAAAGAGGGAATTTGCAGGTAGACCAATGCCAAAACCTGCCAGAGTGATGCCCACATTAAATCCAACACCACAGCCAGCTCCAACATAACCAATTACCTCAGGACCAAAACCGGGCCCATCCAACACCACAACCAATACCTATTCCCATGCCCCAGAAGGCTCCAAACGCTGGATGTACAGGATTCCGTCTTTCATATCTCCTGAACAAACCTTTTATAATCATTACAACCTGAGATCGCAGATGACAGAGGGATATGATTGGAAGATGATTGAAAAGAGTTATTTGAAGAAGAAGAAGAAGAAAAAAACATATAACTTGTATTTGACCAAAGCACCTTAGTAACATTCAATGTGATATTAGTGTTAGATCAATTCTACACCTATTACTCAGTCATCTTAAGTAATTATTTGGTTACTACAAGACATAAAGAATCATATGTTTATCTACAAGGAAAAAGAAATTTTCTGCTGCCGTAATATGTAAAGAAAATGATTTTGAAGTTCCACCTATATTCTCCTCAATGGAAGAATAGAAAATCACTCAAAAGCATATTCATACTTGTGGCTCAAGCTAAATATGGAAATGAAGGCCTATATACATATAAAGCGTGCAGCACAATAAAAAGTTCCAAAGTAGAGTTTTGCAAATGGCAGGCTATCCAAAATTAAAGGACCAAGCATGCATATTCCCAGACTTAAAAACTAACTTCCAAGAAGTTTTTAAGCTCAAAAGTAATTGCCTTTTGCAAAATAAAAATGGGTGAATGTGAGGGATCTTGAGCCTTCAAATTCCAAAGTTATGTCGTATAAATTGCACTCTTCTTCTTTTTTGACAAGTGGATATGAAGCTTTTTATAATTTTATATGAAGCTGTATACATCAGATGGAGTAAAGAATGAAACAAAATGCATATACTAATAAACAAAATGCATTCCTCACATTTACACATAAACAATATCACACTACATGCCAATGAAGCTATAGAAATTTGATTTTACTTCCATGCACGAAAATTGTAATGATGAGCTTAAAAAAATTAAGATCCTCTATACAGCATACGTTGGCAACAAAATTTTGCAAATATTTTGTTGTTATAACGATGGAAAGCTGTACAAGAAAAATGACAATAATCATATTTCTTATCAGTCCTCTTTATTATGCTGTAGCTACTATTGTAGCAAACAACTACAGACAATGATACTATAATGACAAAAATAACAATATCAATTTTTTAATAATACAGTAGAATAAAAAAGTCAGAAAAATTAAACTCAGGAAAGAGACAAAATCAAACAATGCGCTGAAATCATCCTACAATTTACTGAATGTTCTTAATACATAGACACATACACAAGTACACATGCATTATGCTTTTCCATAAATAAAACATATAGACTATAGTGGATTCCCACATGCAGCTACAACGACACACTCGGCCCCATTTGGAGTTAGAGTTCATCTCATCTCATCTAATCTAATCATTATAATTTTTTCAAATTTTCAAACAAAATGTAATAAACAATTCAACTTTTTTAAATTTCAAAAAAATAATAATATTAATATTCTAATAATATTTTAATCTCAGCTCATTATCCAAACCTCACCTCAATCAACAATCATTCGATTCTCATCGCCAGTCCGAAACATTGATCTGCGCAACCAGTTTAATATGCAGCATATGACATTAATGTTCGGCTTTGCTCCCGAATAAATCTTATGCTCCACCTGGCTTCTGAGCATAATTTAGAAAAAAAAACAGCAACGAAAATTACCAAACCTAAAATTTCCTTTATCAAATGTTTGAGCAGAGCAAAAAAAGAAAACTGAAAATTTTTGTCTCCGTCCTTGAGCAGAGAATGAGCTAAACAACAAAGAAGAAGAATTATCAAAACACGAAGAAAAGAAAATATAAATTGGAATATTGAAGAAGAGCATGGGGATTACTTTGTCTCCGTTCGTGTTTCTGTCTTTCATTTTTCTTGTAGTAAGTTCTGGAACAGCTTTTGAATCTACGGGGGCTGAGGGCGCAAAGGAAGGATGACCAGCAAAGATATAGGAAATGGAAAATCGTACGGACTGAAAGTGACTCGGCCGATACTAACTGGGTTTGGTACATGCTACCATTGGTTTTCGTCTCGTGTTGTGCGTTATAGTCTTGATAGAAGAGTAACGTTTTGACAGTGATACGAAAATTTTTTTGTTTAAGAAAGTTTAAAATATTATTTTTTAATATTATTATTATTTTAATATTTAAAAAAATTAAATAATTTATTATACTTTATAAAAAAATTATAATAATTATATGAGATGAGAATTTTGTACTAATTTATATATAATGAGATGAGATAAATAATATGTTGTTAGAATATTATTATTATTTTGATATTTGAAAAAGTTAAATTATTTATTATATTTTACGTGAGAATTTAAAAAAATTATAATAATAAAATAAAATAAATTGAAATGATTTCTATATACAAATTAACCCTAAGTTGAGTGAATAAATAATAATAATAATAATAATAATAATATATAAATTTAAATTTATTAACAAATTATTTACCATTATTTATTATTCACAGATATCCTAAAATATAACATCCCAGCAGAGCTGAAGAGTCCAAGACTAGCGATGGCGGAGACAACATTTGAAAAGAAAGGAAAGACAATAGACATGAAGAAAGAGTTGTTTTCTGTTGCCTTTTGGACCCATAATAAGCCCAAATTCCATTATAAGCCCAACCTTACTGGTGGATTGCATAAACATCTATTGGACTTGAACATCAAACTCATTTAAAAAATAAATAAAAAAAATAGACAACGACGACGTTCTCCGTCCCCATATCTGTGGGAAAAGGCTAGATAGAGACCGAGAGAGTACTTTTTTGGAGGGGCCAGACACCATCAATAAATTATAGGGTACACTCCGACTCTTCTTTCCAGCTCCTATATATTTTCTTTGAATTCTAATATCACATTTAAAATAAAAATTTTATATACAGTCACTTTTACATATTTTTTAAGTACTCCACTAAATTCTATATACATCACTTTTTTAATATAAAATAATTAATTTGATCAATTACATCAATAAAACCTACAAAAAATATATAAAAGTGATTGTATGTTATAAAGCTCAAATCATCAAATAATCGACTAGTTGGAACTTTCTTAGCCATTCACACATATTAACTCCCTCTTTTGGCATCATCTTTATTACCATTATCTTTTCATCATCTATAATTTATATATACTCTAATGTGATATTAAATTATTGAAAATCATTGGATGCACGTCCTAAGGGAATGATGAGGAGATACTGACTAAGAAAATGGTTAATAGAATTTTTCACACACATATATAAAGTAGGGTTAGATGTCGTTTTATGATGTACAAATTTTGTATATTCTTTAAAAAAAAAATAGAATTTGATAATAAAAACAAAACTTTTACATGGATCATATGTTTATCTATTTAAAAAAATACCCCTGAACTAGCATAGATGGTACCAATCATTTATAGAAATAGTAGCAACTGCATGATAGGAAATTTTGAAAATATAGAATAATAATATATACAAATTCTAAATGTATAAGATTTGTGCAGATCTTTTATAAATAAAATAAAATAAAATAAAAATAAACTCCACCATAAAAAATGTAAAAAAAAAAAAAAATTCTTTACGAGTCTACTCTTTTACAAAATTTTACATAAAACTTATATATTCGGAACTTATCTTTACCATTACTTAGAGAACTCAAATGAGTCCAATGCCTATAATTTGATGAATTTTACTCAAAAAACTCAGCATTGGATTCACCTATTCATTAAATCTCAAGCTTTTAGCTACAGTGTACTCTCCTTTATCTTCAAATTTAGTGAACTACTGTTTAACATCTATCCGGTTTTTTTATTATGAAAAAACTATTTCGCACGCAAAACCGTTCTCTCTTCCCTCTCTATCCTGCTCTATCCTTCGTCCCCGAAATCCCCCAATCCCTCTTCTTTCTTTCTCTCTTCTCCTTTCCCTTTCTTTCTTCCCGAATCTGGCAAACCCTACCCTTCCCTCTCTTCTCTTCCTTCTTCCTCTACCCCGGAATCCCGAAATCCTCAATCCATTTTCGATTCTTCCTCTCCCTTTCTTTCTTCCTCTCCTCTCCCTTTCTTTCTTCCCGAATCTGGCAAACCCTACCTTTTCTTCCCTCTCTTCTCTTCCTTCGGAATCTACCCAGGAATCCCGAAATCCTCAAATCCATTTTCGATTCTTCCTCTCCCTTTCTTCCTCTCCGTTTCTTCCCTCTGTTTCCTCTTGTTTTTCCCGAAGCTTGTATCATCAACTTTGCCAACAAAGTGACCCGTTCATCTTCGTGAAGCAGATGTTGACGTTCCTACGAGGTGTTTCAGGTGAAACAGGACCTCCATCAGCTCCATAGGCGCATCGTTGCCGATACTTTCTCCCTCTACTCCAAACGTTGTCCATCTCCGTGAGTTCACTCTCATATATATATTAATCATATATGCATGTATGAAAAATTTGAACCGATCATTTATATGATATTATATGATTTTAATGATTTTTTGGATAAACCTCAAGTTTTAGTAGTCTTTAGGAATATAATAGCCTTTGCATGCACTGTGTGTACTTCGGTTAATTTGAATATAATAGCCCTTGTTTTCAGGCTTCTGGCATGGTTTTTAATTTGAAATTATTTATGCCAAAGTTGAGCAGAGGACTTTCATCAACTCCTTACAGAAGTTTTATGGATTAACACTAAAACTACTTTGTCTGCCTCCACATGATAATAATGCACAAAAAGTGTGTTTTGCTTGCATTTTTAGAAATCCAAACATCCTTTTATGTAAGCTGGGTTACATGTTGGTCTAGCTGTACCAGTCTACTTAGAGACGGAAGAAATTTCATGCTCGCTAACATCTGGACAATTAACTCAAATGTTTAATATTGGATTTTGCTTAGGCGTTGGTGTGCTGTCCTTTGAGAACATTCTGCTTAAAATGTTTAAGGTTAACAGAAAGTTTAGAGCAAAATTTAATTTCAAGTAAAACCTCCAAAAGATCTGTCTGTATGGCCTAGCATGTTGTGAAAAATGACATAATTATCTCAGGAGACATTCTTGTATTTGATTTTTCATGATGGAAATAATTTATATCATAGCAGATAAAAAATTAAAAAAAAAATAATGATGATGACTTGGGTTTTCATGGTTGAAATTTGAAAATGCAGCAATATTTTTCTTTTCATGGTTGCAAGATATGTCGTTAAACGTGGACCTCTTGAGATTTTTTATAGAAATCCTTAAAATCCTTAAATAGACAATGGTAATAACATGCTTAAATAGAGGTATAAACCCAAATACAAATCCATGGGATAACAAGCCTATCCCGTATAGCTGATTCCTGCCTAACGAGATAAAGAGTTCTCTCTCTTATTCAATAAAGAGCAACCACTTTGGTCACTTGACACAATGGCTCAATTTCATTATTCGGGATAGCGTTACCTCCAATTTTTGTATGCTACAGCTAAGTATTAGGCACAAAGTGGAATGGTATGAATCCAGCTAGTTCGTTCACTCCTTGTCAAAACTTTAGTATGAATCCTGCAACTTAGCATGCTTGAGAGGCAGTTTTCATTCTGTATCGAATTAAAAGGATGCTCACTAACAGTTTTCATTCTGGAACAAATAAATCACTAACGGTTGCTCAACAATATTACAAGAACAGGCTCCATCTGGTTTGTCAAAAGTTCTTTAGTATCTTCTCACTTGACACCCCATCTGCTACAAGAATTGAGGTAATCTCTTGCAAAAAAATAGACATAAATTATCTTACCATCAAATAATTGAACTTTAATGACCATGACATGATGTTTGAATGTGGGGGGGAAACGCCTTCTGCCATGAGGCTATCACGTATAAAAAAGTTTGAAATTTGAACTCTGGAATGATAAATGCATTATAGTTGTGAATCTTCTCGTATATACTTGCTTCATCACTTTTTTTATTAGTAAGGAAATTGTATTCAAAACGCAAAGGGGCACAACCGAAGTACACACTTGTATGTTTTTTGCATTTAACCTTTTCTTGTTCATGCATTTTAGTAGTTTTTTGGATAGCCTTTGCATTTAACCTTTTCTTGTTCATATGTTGTTGAAGGATGGTATGCAGTCGTGTCTCATTTTGTTTTGAGTTAGAAGACTCCCTGTATTACAGCTATGAATAACAACAATAATATTTGCCTTGAATATTGATAGAACTGTTTTACAGCTACGAATACCACTGTTTTGTTAGTCATTTTGTTGAGGGGAAGTGTAAGTTGGACAGCTGCAGTTTAATATGAAATTTCGTTTATGTTTTTGTGGATTTGTGACTCTCTTTTGTTGAGTTGTGTATTTGATGTAATCATTCAAGCAAAGTCATTCTCTCTTCATGATCTGGGCAGTCTATATGACTACATGGTGTCATTCTCACTTGATGATGTTGGATAGGCATGAATCTGAATTTGCATCGATAGGCAGAGTTTTGTTGGCATATTATGTAAAAGTACTTGTGATCTCTCTTGTTATTTTGCATATCCAATAAAAAGCAGGCAATAAAAAGCTTTAAAACAATATTCCAATAAAAAGTTTTAAAACAATAATGGTTGTCAAAATGTGTTTGTTGGATAATTAGGTTGAGGAAAAAAATTAATTGAAAAATAATAATTTAAGTATCAAATTAAATTATTAATTAACATATGATTAGTGTAATTACAAAATATGAAAGAAAAATAAAAAATAATATTATATTATTATTTTGATGAATCCAATGGCTAATCCAATGTGGAGTTATGGATAAAGAGGTTTTAGATATATGGAAAACATGTACTTTTCATCAAAATTTAAAGATGAATTTGATGAATCCAATGTCAGTGCTCTTAGAGCATTAGCATTGGCTTCATCAAAAATTTAGCCAAATGTAAAATTTGATGAATTTCATCAAAATAGGGCTGCATTGGATTAGTCAAATAGATAAATGTGAAACTTTGAGTTACAGTAAATGTATAAGTTTCTTCAAATTTGAAGATCTACTATTCATTCATCAAATCTATTTTTTATTTACTTTTAATCTCTAAAGGTCTTTTTTATTCACGTTTAATCTTCAACCGTATTGTAATAATAATGTAAGAATCAAATTAAATTATTAATCAATATATGATTAGTATAATTGTAAAATATGAAAAAAATAAAAATATTTTTATTAAAAAAATAATATTATATTATTATTTTGATGAATTTAATTACTAATTTAATGTGAAATTATGGCTATAAAAATTTTTGATTTATAGAAATAATATATTTTTTATTAAATTTTAAAGATAATTTTAATAAAATCAATATTAACGCTCTCAAGTGTATATATATATATATATATATATATATATATATATATACTAGCGGTTGGGTAATGTGCGAGGCACATTTGCCCAGTTAAAAAATAATTTATTTTGTAAAATATAAATATGTTTTGGATTAAAAAAAAAAAAACGTAATCATAAGTAAAATAAGTAGTATATAGAGAATTTTTTTATGAACTCAATTTCTGTACCTAACAAGTGAAAAGAGATGTGGAGAATTTTTGTGATAGTGATAGTACTTCACTGCATAAATCGAAGCAATCCAACCGAAGAAAAAAAAATGAGAAGTGGTAAAATGAAGGGTTGGATTTAAATCTTAAAAATTTTAATGTACCAGCAGCAGCCTCGTCTTTCAAAAAACAACACACGTAGACATCATATCCTTAGATATGATTTGGATCGATGTATTAATAGTAGTGACATGGTTTGTGAATAGTAATATATAAAATTATTTGGATTAAGATGTTTGATTTGATTGTAGAAAATGAGAGAAAAAAAGTTAAAATAAAAATATTATAAAAGTTAAAATATTATTGGAATATAATTTTTTAATGTAGTTTTTGTTTTAAATTTAAAAAATTTATATTTAAGAAAATTGTAATGATTAGATTAACAAATAAAAAAATATTTTATATTTAAATAATATTTTAAAAAATATATAAAAGTTTCTGAAAACCTAAGAATCTATTAATCTCTTCCTCGAACTCAATAATTTTGTTTGAGAAGAGATAGATTGTCAATTCCCTCCTGATCCAATGATGTTGTAAATTTTTTATTTTTTTAAAAATGTTTATGATGATTAAAAAAATACATGAAAAAAAGAAAAGAAAAATAAAAAAATGAAATACATATTCATGACATATTTTCAGGTTACTTTTTTATTAGTTGTAGCAGTTCTCTTTAGTTAATTAAGAATATTATCATATTTAAATTATGTTAAAACTCTAATTATTTATATAGTTATACTTTTTTAAAAATATTTAACAAAATTTCATTATTTATTTAATGATGAAATATTAGTATTTTATAAATGGCTTGGTTATTTTGAAATTAGTGGTACTTGTGTAAAATCCTGTATGGCGTAAGATTTTCTAATTGATAAAAGAAAAGCACGTTTGCCACATCTGTCAAATTGAAGAAAAAAATAAAGTGTAATTTCAAATATTAAAATAGTCTAATGTATAAGAATAAAATTATTATTTATTTATGTTCATCATTTATTATGAAATTTAAATTATATTAAAAATTCAAATTAATTAGATAGTTTTTTTCTCTTAAAAATGTACAGTAAAATTTCATCATTTATTTAATGATAAAAAATTAGTATTGTATAAATTAAAGTTGATTTTTAGTGTATGATATAATAAACAGTAATAGGATATGCGAAAAAAACATGCGAAGAAAAAAAAAAACAACTTCTTTATTGATCATTTAAAACTTAAAAATTAATATTTTTTTCACTTTTTCTTTCTTCCTCTCTCTCATTCCCTATGCACGATTGCGGTATTACGTCGCACATTGGCATTCACACGAATAAAAAAAAAATCTTTACTGTTCATCGTTCATCATACAGTTGATGAATAGTAATAAGATAAGATAAGATAAGATTTAAAAAAAAAAAAAAAAAAACCGGCAGATTTAGAGTTACTGTTCACGATGAACAGTAATGAATAGTAACATTATACGCACTTTTAAGTATAGGCAGATATATATATAAATAAGATTTAAAAGCTAAAAAAATTATGAGTATACGTACGACCCATTAAGTTTTACTGGGGTCTCTTCTTTTAAGATGCATGGGGGAGGGTAATGTTTTTTAATCTGCAAACCAAATCAAAAGTTACATGTTATATCAATTAAAGTAATCAATCCGACATTGGAAATGGGGAAAGACTTGTTATCTATGGGATTCAGATTTCAGAGAGAGAGAGAGAGAGAGAGAGAGATCTACTTCGGAGAAGATCGGTGATTGCTTGGCTTTATAAACATCACTTTTCCAAATGACATGACCATCACAAACTTGAAAACCGAACATTCCTAACGTTAAAAAGTAGTCTTATGTCCTACGTGTCTTTCATGTTTATTATTATTGTTATTATTATTATTTCTATAAATGTTTGTCTTTCTTTTTTCTTCAAAAAAAAAAAAAAGTGAAATGTTTGAAAATTCATCATTGTGCTTACCTTTGTGAAGTACATGCTCGGATTAATCAAATAACCAACGGCCCTGTCTGAAAGGTTTGCAACATCCCATACATATTGAGATGAGCTTAATAATTCTCGGTATCCAGAATGTACAAAGATCTAGCTTCATTTGGTTATTCAACTTCTTTCAATTCATCTCAACTCATTATTACAATTTTTTAAAATTTTAACACAAAATATAATAAACAATTCAACTTTCTCAAATCTCAAAATAATAATAATATTAAAAAATAATATTTATTTTATTATCTCAATTTAACTCAACTCAACTTAGTTCAACATCTAAACGCAACCCGACAAAAAGGTTCATACTATTTCAAAATTGAACGTTAGAACTTAAATCTTAAATAATTTTAATGATTTTAATTATTATTAGTCGACTAATAAGAATATTTTTAAATTTATTTTATATGCAGACAAATATTATGCATAAATTATATATATATATAATTAATCTATCCATCAATCACTATTCAATACCCACATCCCACATCTTGTAAAAATAAAAATAAAAAAATAAAAAATTGTCAGGTGTGTAGTGTGAAGATGAATAATAACTAATGTATAGCAAAATCCATATATATACAAAAAATCACAATTTATTTTTTAATTATGTTTTTTTATCTATGTACATTCACACAGAGAACAGACAAAGAGATGCGAAAAAAATAGAAAAGTTGATCTATTTAAAGTTTGATTTCTTTGTTTTTTTTTGTTCGGATTTTGAATTTGTTTGGTAGCCAAAGAATGCATGGGGAGGGAATGAAAGAGCTCAGGGGGGGATTGCTTTGGACATTGACTATGCTTTTCTTGCTTGAGAAGATCTTGTAAGAACCTCTTTATGTAAAGCTTGGCACTCCCATATGTTGACCCTTGGCATGCAAAAACCATTTGATCACAGATTGAGAGATGGGGGAAAGTGAGTCCTATTCGTGTCAAAAGAAGACTGTTGAGAGAGAGAGAGAGAGAGAGAGAGAGAGAGAGAGAGAGAGAGGTGTAAATCGAGTTGGGGTTTGGATGTCCCTCTAGTGCAAGCATTCTTTGCTTAAAGAGATCAGGTTAGCCCCAGGAATAAAGCTAAGAACAAGGCCGCAGTGTAATGGGTTAAAGTTAAAAGCACATCTACCTCGCTTGCCCACGATGCCAAAGCACCACCACCTTAAACCCATGCATGCACACTCCCCTGGCCTCCCTCTCGTCTAGCTAGCTTGCTGAAAACCCACCTGATCAGCCAGTTACATTTCTCTCAACCAATTACAAAAAACTAAATAAGTTTTACAATATTTATTGTTCACTATTTAATGACATTCAAAAATAATAATAATTGTTGTAGACTTATTTTATTTGTGTATCTTTCTATCATGCAAAGACTCTCAAAATCGTGTAAAGAATGGAGATGGTATTTTTTGTGTATAATTACTTTCAACTCCTTATGGTAATTGTAAAAAAAAAAAAAATAATAATACTTTTTAATATTATTCGAATAACATAAGTTAATATACTAAGGTCCCGTTTAGATGTTAAGCTGAGTCGAGATGATTTGAGTTCTTTATTAATAGTAGTGAGTTGAAATTGTAAAGTTAATTTTGTGGAGTTCATCTAAGATAAATTTAGATGTGTTTAGATATTAAGATAAATTTATATGTATTTATGAATAGTTGAAAAATATTGTAAATCTCACGTGTAAAAATATGTTAAGTTAAAAAAAGTTATAAATCCTACGTTTAAAAAAGTCTTGAGTTGAGATGAATTTAGTGATTTGTTAATTAAGTATTTGGATATTAAACTGTCCTAAATGTGTTAATAAATATCATTTTCATTAATAAAGATATTAAGAGCATAACATGGTAATCATGTATACGTCTCATAATTATGGGGAGCCGAATAGACTTTTGGTTAATAGATTGTACATGTGTCATTATCACGTATACGTCTCCTTTTTTTCGTTGTGTACAACAAGATTGAAGATCTTCCAACATTTTAATTAGGATTCGTATATTGAGTAATGGCACATGTATAATTTATTTTATAATTATTTATACAATTATAGTTTTAATTGAAGGTATTTATATAAAATAATATTACTTTTTATAAGTTATTATATAGAAATACCTTTTTAAAATAAAATCATATAAAAAAATATAGGAAAAAAATTATATATATAATTATAATGAATAATTATACTCATCATCCTCACACATCATAAATATTTTATTTTTATTTTTTATTTCTCTTATAA
The DNA here is from genome assembly GCF_001411555.2 of Juglans regia. Lineage (NCBI taxonomy): Eukaryota > Viridiplantae > Streptophyta > Magnoliopsida > Fagales > Juglandaceae > Juglans > Juglans regia. The sequence continues at coordinate 17,933,843 of NC_049909.1, forward strand.
TAAATATATAATGTATGAATGATAAGTAAAACAACTTAATTAGTTTAATAATAATAAAATAAAATATTAAATAAAAAAATAATTTTAAAATATATTAAATATATAATATGAGATGATGAATAATATCTCTAATTTAAATATTGTTCATTTTTTTAAAAAGAATAAATTTTTTAATAATAATAGATATATATATATTCACGTACAAAATTTATAGATAGTACCATCAGACTGCAGGGGGTTAGGACAGCTGCTTTAAAATCATACACTCTCATCATTGAACCTCCTCCAAGAAGCACCAAATTATAAGTGACCAAGTACTCAGTCTTTTCATTAGTTTTTGGTTTGGAAGGGAAAAGTACAATCCGTATATTGTATGTCCAATCCGATTGTACGAAACTAATTATAGTGTTTAACGTTTAAAAATTTGCGCATTTATTTTGGAAGGAATGAATTCATTATTAAAAAAATTTATTTTTTTAAATGAACAGTATTTGAAATAGTAATGTTACTCATCATCTTATATTATATTTTAAATTTATTTTATTTATTTTTTATTTTATTTTATTATTTTCAAATTAATTAAGTTGTTCTACTTATCATTCATACACTATATACTTATTATATGAACAATAAAAAATAAAAATAAAATAAATATAGTATGTGATATGTGAGAATAATTATGAACTTTGCTAGGGATCCGTAACTGTTTCGACGCACACTACACACACTTTTTATTTTTTTATTTTTTTAAAATGTCAGATGCTTCTCTCTCATCAGCTCTCTCTCATCTACGTCTCTCTCTCCTCAAGCTCTCTCTCTCATTATCTATCTCTCTTAGGAGTGCTGGGGCGGGTAGCACCCCTTCCCCGCACCCCGCCCCCAAGATGAGGGGGCGGGGTGCGGGATGGATTCTCAATCTGTCCCGTCTATTTTTATTTTAAAAAAATACTATATTTATTTTATTTAAAAATTATTTATAAGTGTAAAAATAATTAAAAATACATTTTTAGATCCAAATTATAAATTTAAATTTTGTAAATATGATTCTAATTTAAAAATTATGTAATTTTTAAATTTGTTAGTGTATATTATGTATAAATTGTAGTGTATTAATTTCTAAATTATGTAATTTTTAAATTTTTCAATGCATATTTTATGAACAAGTCTAACAAATTGTAATATATATTTATATATATAATTTGTAAAATATAAATAGATATTTATGTTTATATATTTGTATATAATATATATATAAATAGGAACGGGGGGCGGGGCGGGAGAAATGCGGGGCAGGGTTGGGTCCTCCCCGTCACCCGCCCCCGCTAGGGACCCTAGATGCGGGGCCGGGGGCCCCGCCCCCGCATGGGCTAAGCGGGATTGCCTGCCCCGCCATGCAAGGGCGGAGCGGAAGCGAGGCGGGGTAGTGGGGGCTCCGCTGCCCACCCCTAATCTCTCTCATCAAGCTTTCTCTCTCTTCAACCTCTCTCTCTCCTCAATATCTCTCTCAAGTCTCTCCCTCTCTCCTCAAGCTCTCTCTCTCATCAACTCTCTCTCCTCAAGTTCTCTCTCATCAAACTCCTCTCTCTCTCTCTCTCCTCAAGTGTTCTCTCTCATCAAGCTCTCACTCTCTGCCTCCTCAACGTCTTACTTCTCTCTCTTCAAGTATTCTCTTTCACGTCAAACTGTCGATTGCAACAAAAGAAAAAAATTAAATGATAAAATTGATTGACACGTTAAGTATGTTTTGACTGTTGCCAAACATTAGGTTGATGTCAATATTTTTCATACATATATATGCGTGTTTACGCCATTTTGTACTTCTCAAAACAAACAATCTCTCATCAAATCTTGCTCGCCAATAGTTCGATCATATGAACAGTTATTTATCTATAAAAATTAATTTATACAAATCTTAAATATAAATTCCATAAAATTTTTTGTAAAAAAGTTAATACTACTTTAAAAAAGTAAAAAAAAAAAATTACTTTTTAAAAGTAAAACTCAAATTTTTTTTTTTTATAAAAGTTTGTTTAAAATTTATATCTACCATTAATTTCACATATTATTTATAGAAATAGTGATTTTATTGTTCTGATCTGTCCATTTTTTTTTTAATTTTTTATATTTTGTAACGGTCATGTCAGTTATCCGATGGACAATATAAACATCAAGGCATAGGATTCGACAATCAAAATTGGAGATCGAAATGCCTGTGTATCGTCCATGCTCATCTTACTCTATAATGGGTGTGACGAGCTGATGGTACTGGTGCAAAATGATATCTAGATAAAATTATGTAAATAATATTGAGATAATTTATAAATAATAATGAAATAATTTTGGGTTAATATATTTTATTAAATTTTAAAAAATAAAAGAAAATATATTAAATAAAATTTTTATAAAGTTAAAATTTTATTTAAATATCATTTTTATTTTAAAATTTATAATAAAAAATTAAAAATATTATTTTATGTTTGAGCAATATTTATAAATTTCATCTGTAAATTTTATTTTATCTCGTTATCCAAACAAAGTCTAAATGAAAGGAGAAGATAAAATAATATAGATATTTAGAAGCACTATGTTACACACTAATCTCTATCAGTACTGTACGTGTTACAGTGGAAAGAAGTCTCTCGTTTTGAAATGTCGAATCTCTCCGTTCATTGCCCTCCACGTTCTCTTTCGTCGTAATTATCTCTTCTTCTTAAGTTATTGTGCATCTCTTGTCCCATCAATATTTTATTGTGTTTGTATATTAAATTGCGTTGAGTTAAAATGATAAAATATTATTTTTTAATATTATTATTATTTTAAAATTTAAAAAAATTGAACTGTTTATTATATTTTATATTAAAATTTAAAAAAATTATAATGATGAGTTGAAATAGATTTAAGTTCCAAACGAAACCGACGACTCCATCTCCAGCACTAGTATATATATATATATATATGGTTTCGAAACTAATATGTCAGCATTGCATTTCTAGAAAAAATAGGAGAAAAAACGCAACAAAGAGATTACATGCAAAATAATTTCTAGTATTAGCGAAGAAAATAAGGACTAAAGGACCTTTTCGGAAAAGCACTGCCAAAAGGTTCACAAATCAGCCAGTTTGCAACCATTGAATCCCATTCCTTATCGGTTAACACAATCCACTACCTTATAGCTTCGCTAGTTGCACATCCTCTACGTTTATATATGAAAAAAGGTATACTTACAATTATTTTCGTAATTATTTATATAATTTTATTTTTTAAATTATAAACATTTTTATAAAATAATTTTAAAAAGTAATATCGTTTTATGTAAAAATGTCTTCAATTTAAAATATAATTATATAAAAATTTGTAAAAATATCATTAAACACATTCACACATATATCAATTTTATAAGTGTTTAAATTATATAGATAGCATTTTCTATTTACCATTGCTTAGCAAGTTTGGATCCAAGCACATTGAATAACTGGTTTGGATTCAAAGATGAAATGAGATGGTTTTAGATGAAAGATAAAAGTTAAAAAAAATATTATTAGAATATATTTTTTTAATATTATTATTATTTTAAGATTTGAAAAAATTAAATTGTTTATGAGAATTTGATAAAGTTATAATAATGAGATGAGATGAAACATTTTCTAAATCTAAACGGGACCTAATTTTAAGCAAAGCTAGCCAAATCATTACTTCATAATATGTAGTGGATAAAATAAGTAATAAAAAGGCTTTAAAAAGGAATAAAGAAATAAAGAGATTTCAGATTTGAACGTGGTACTATTAGGAGATAATTTTAAACAAACAAGGGGACATTTGAAGTCAGAGACTCAAATTTTTGACTTTTTAATTTAATTATTTTTCAAACACAAAAAAAATACAACTTATCAATACAAATTTTATAGACTTTAAAACAAAACATAAAAATCAATACAATTTTTTAAAATCTTAAAATAAAGATAAGAGAAATTCTATTTGCAGTCCTCAAGTGGAGACTGCATGTGCAGACACATTATTAAATGAGAGAAAACATAATTTTAGGAAGGATAATTTTGTAATTTTGTAATTTTAAAAAATTTTAAAATTAAAATAGTCTAAACTTGCATTGCAGTCTCCAAATGGGGACTGTATCTAGCATTGCTTTAAAGATAATATTAAAAAATTACATTCAAATAATTTTATAAATTTATAATATTTGTATTTAATTTTTTTCTCTCTTATTTTTCAAAACTTACTAAAACAATTTAACTCGAATTATTTTATTACTATTTATAAAAGAAAATATTAAAAGTATCAATATTTAAAAAAAAAAAAAAAAGACAGATATCCACTATGGGTGCATTTTATGGTGCAACCATTGGATCCCTATCGAATGACCCTTTACAAAATTCTAAAATAGTCCAAATATCTAAAGAGTATTAACAAGGAGCTCCTTGTCATGTTTTGGTGAAACAAAAAGCATCAAATCAATTATATTAGAGAAATATTGCATATCATATTTTCATTACTTTAATTTATTATATAAAATCTTATGATTTTTATTATATAAATCATATCACACAATTTACAATCATTCAATCTAGATTATACAATTAGATTTAAAGATAATTTCATCTCATTTTATATTGTTTTATTATTATTATTTTTTAAATTTTTATATAAAATATAATAAATAATTTAATTAAATTAAATATTAATATAATATTAATATTAAAAGATAATATTTTATAACATTCATCTAATCTTCCAAACAAAAGCTTATTCTATATTTTCTATGAAATTCACAAACTTCGAGAATTCTATGCAAACAATTTAATACTCACTTGATGGGATGGTTTAAAAGATGTCAAATAGAAAGCGTGAAAGAATTCATTCTGATCAAATCAAACCGCCCCTTCTATGTGGATCACATCACAGTCAATGAAGCTACGCCACGTGTACAAGCTAAGCTATAGATCCCGCCCTGCCCTTCTGATGAATTAGACATGTGGACCTGGTTTACTGTATTCCTTCTTCCCTGCTCCGGACCCATTCGTCACTCTTTAACGGCTTTCCCACTAACAGACTCACTCTTTTTCCCGTTATCGTAACGGCGAACCCCAACGTCGTCAAGTCCCTTCTCTACTCTATAAATACGGCGAAATCCCAATTCAAACGAGACTCTCACCTTACTCTGTAAAAACTTCGAATTCCTACCCAGAAATATCACCGGCGTTTCGTCCCCGGCGAAGATTTTTCCTGGCCTATCTTTGCATTTAGCAGACCGGAGTGAGTATTTTTTTTTTCGTCTTTTTTGGAGTTGAGTTTCTTCAGCGAAATCCAGGGGATTTGATAGCAGCAAAAGGATGGAGAGATCGAGAGTTCTTAAAAAAAAAAGTGTGATTCTCTTATGCTCTCTTTGGTGCTCGAGAAATTTAATAATTTCATCGGGTTTTATCAAGAAGAGTCATTACAAGGGAAAAGACTCCAAAATTTCTCTCTCTTTTTAGAAATCAGTTTCGCTGAACTTTCTCAGGAACCAAACTGAATGTTGCTTTTGTTTAAAAAAAAAAAACAGTTTATGAAGATTTGGATTTGCTTTTGTTTCTCCTTTGGACCACCATCCATTCGATCATGGTTTTGCATCTTCATGTTGATGAAATGTCAAGAACTTTGGTTGCAGGAAAGATATATAAGAGAGGGCTGCTTTTGAAGAGTTTACCAGTTCGGTGATTGAGACTTTGTGAAGAACGGTGAAAGGAAAGAGAGACACGAGAAGAGGAACAGTTTTTGCCCTTTGGGAGTTGGGGTTGGCCTTCGGGTAAGTCGTTTTCGTGTGGTTCTAATGTTGCAATCCAATCTCAGAGCTAACGTTATTCTTGCTTCCTCATGTTCCTTTGTCCTCTCAACCACATCTTTCATCCTCAGACCAAAACAAAAGAAAAACAAAAAAGAAAATACATATTTTGTCTGTCTAAGTTGCTTTTTTGTCGTTGGGATTCTGGAAGGACAAGGATCGAAGTGATTTACAGTACACGAAAAAAAAGAAAAGAAGAGGGATTGTCAGAGACAAACTTGGGGCTTTGCACAGACAGCACAATCCTTTCGATTCTTTTATTCGGCGGGGAGAGGGAGCCTTTTGTTTTGTGGGTTAAAGCAAGCACGTAAACCACAGTAAATGAGACCACTTTCAATATGCCTTTGCCCACATTTTGTTCTTTTCTTTTTTCTTGTACAATTATTGATTCACATATCTTAACTCACTTTCTCAGACTTCTCTGATCCCGAGCCGCCCCCCCCCCCTTCTTGTGCCTCGCTTTACTCTTCCTCTCCAGGAGGGACCAACTTTTTCTCTCGAAACGAGGGAAAAAAAAAGGGAAAGAAAAACTCATACAGAATTCACAACTTCATTGGGTTTTTTCCTGACTGAATCGAAGCTCCATTAATACTATCTCTCCAATAAACTGTAGCAAAGAAAACTAGTTGCGTTATTGTTTTTCCTGTTTTTTATTTCATCTGTATTATATACAGGAATGATATGCATCAACTAATATTCAATACTCTATATTTATAATGGAGTGTTTTTTAATAGAGTATGAGATATTTTTAAGTGTAGTACGTAAAATAGTAAACAGTAATCGATAAGAAGAATTTTTCATTACGTATACTCTGCTTCATTATGTATACAGTTTTTAAATGCAAAGGTTTTGTTGTTTTGCAGGGGTAATAAAGGAGGAGGTAATTAAACGAGGGAGGAGACAATGTTTACGTGCATAGCGTGCACGAAGCAAACGGGGGAGGATGGTGGAGAGGAAGGAGCGCGTGGGAGTGGCACCCCAGGCTCCGTCAAAAGCCTGACGGCGCAGGTTCCTAATCCTACACCTCTCTCTCTCTCTCATCTCTCTTTCACTCTAGGTGCTTGCCTATCTCTGTGTTCAGTTGTTGTTGCGTGTGATGCACTGTAGAATCTACTTTTTGTTCGTTCTTTTATTCGATTTCTCTCACGTGAGATCCTTTACGTGCCAAGCTCTTAACCCCCTGCCCCTGGCCCCTCTATTCGATTTCTGTCACGTGCACCACTCTTCTTGTTTTTAACATCTAATTAATTCCATCTAATATTCTTTATTCTTTCCTATTGTTCCAATCAATAATACGTGCATGATTGCCATTCCTCTATTATTCATGAAATCGGCCTCCATTTTTGGATGGAGATAATTTCCTTTTTTAAAAAATAATAATAATAAATTCAAAATATGAACATGATAATCTCTTTAGCAGAAATTCAAAAGAAATTCGTTTGGACCCAGAAAAACTTTAGCAGTGGATGATCAATAGAATCTCATGTATAGCTTAAACTTTGAGCCTAGATTGGTAAAAGGTGCATGGGACGTCGGTACGTACGTGCATGAGAGCCAGTGGGGAGGCCGGCTGTTTTTCTCTGCATTTGTTTTTCTATCGATAACGAGGCTGTTTCTATGAATGTTTTGGCCCTCCAAAACTTATGGCGGATGGAGGCTGGAGATAACAATTGAAATTGTATTAGTTTTGTCTCTTTGCCTTTTGTTTTGGTCAAGTCTTCCTAGTTGTGGCAAATTTCCTAGAGAGAGAGAGAGAGAACCAGATTACACATCGACCAGTCGTGGGAATCTGGTAAAAAAAAAAGACAAAGACAGAGTCGACGCACACCAAGAAAAGGACTATCCAAATAGGTATCTTTGTGTGAGACCCACCGCTGAATTCTTGTCGTTTCTACTGTATTTGTTTTGAAACAATTAGGTAGCCAATTATATGATGCAGAAAAAAAAAAAAAAAAACTGTGGGTGACAGACCGACCAAGAGTCAGGGCATATCAGAAAAAGCACCTATTCATTTCAGACTGTGTTTAGACTATATATCAGCCTTGACTGTGGCCCTTCCTTCACTCTGTCTATATTATATGGAAAATGATTTACCTACGACATATTATATAATATATTGTATAATAATATGTTAAATGAAAAATATTATTATAAATTAACTTATAAAAATAAGATGATTTTATAATAATACTCCTCATTTAACATATTATTGTATAATATGTTATACAATGTGTTGTAGGTGTATCATTACTCATATTATATTAATGTGTTATCAGTTATCACTACACCAATCTCAATTATTATTTTTTCCTCTCTAAATACATTCTTTGAAGCAAAGGCCATTTTAGTAGACAATTTTAGCCTTGTGTTACTGTTTTCTGTGATTTTCTAGGCCATGGATTTAGCTATATCCCATTGAGTAGGACACCTATCTTAGCAAACAGTTTAGAAGCCATGCATGCCATGTGTTTCTTGCATGCATGCCATCTGCCAATACCAACTCTAGAGCTCGTTTAATTATGAGTAGTGTTTTATATATTTATAATTTTACTTATAACACTTATTTTATTAATTTTTGTTTTAAATTTAAATTTTAAATTTAAATATTTTCAATATATCAATATCTGACACGTGGAGAAGTAAATTTTTTATAAATTTTTTTTAAGTACATTTAATATTTTCCTTTAATTATTACCCTTTTATTGGATTAAAACCTACTCAAAACCCATAGTATAAATTAATAAAGAAAACTTATCCAGTCAAAAGGACTCAGTATCCGTACGTTGGCCTGACTGGCTTATCCCTTCTTTACGAGTGGAAGGGACCGGGTTCACATGTGAAAGGAGAAGATTACTATTGCCTATGTCAATTTACTACAATGCATACTTTACATTATTGACCTTTTGAAAGGTTGAAAATCTTTCCTGCCATCGACGATCTATGGATTGAACTTTGTTACATGTTCCTCTATCTTAGCACCACTCTTGTAAATACTCGAGTACTTGGAGGATTTTAAAAAAAAAAGAAAAAAAGAAGAAGTTAAAAGGCATTAATTACACGTTCTTATTTACTCCCCATTGTCAAAACTTGCTCGTGTAACCAATATTTTCCAATATTTTTTTATGTAGAGTCAAGAGCAAGAGTGTGCTTGATCTTCAGATGATTCACTGCCATTCTTTTCTCTCTTCTTTTCTTTTTGAATTGTTCTTCCTAATCTTCTCCACTCATATCATGTACTACAGATTTCTGTCCAATCTGTACTGGTAGTATTTTTTAACAAGAATAACTTGGGTGAGGATCGTCCATACTACTCTTCTATATGCACGAGCTAGCTACCGAGCATCCAAACGATGCAAGCTTGGTTTATTGTATTTAGGCCACATTGAGTGCTGGTGTCCTACTTCATAGCTACATGAAACATAAGCCTGTTCTTAGCTCGTGTGGATCATGTCGTATGCTTTAAGTTCTTTCCATCTACTATTGCATATATATAGCAAATGATCAGTAGAAAGTTTTTCAAGACTACCTTTGGTATTTGTAGATTTTGAGTAAATTAGTTATGAACATAGAAAGATATCTGCAAATTGCTTGTCCATTTCATGGAATTGCACCATCTTTTTTGTGGCTTGCTGTTTGCATAATCCTCCATTACTTATATAATCATGTTATAAATTTATAACATTGAACTTTTTATCATGTGATAACCATGTTTGCGCACATTTTATTAAGCATGGATTTCAATAATGTGCAGATCAAGGATATGGCATTGAAATTCTCTGGTGCATACCGGCAATGCAAGCCCTGCACAGGCTCCAGCAGCTACAAGAAAGGCGGCCATCGGCCTTACCCAGACTTCGATACGATTTCAGAAGGGGTTCCATACCCCTACCTTGGAGGAGCAAGTGCAAGCTCAACACCTGCATGGGACTTCACAAGTCACCACCCCACAACAAGATCTGACTCAAGATTTAGTGGGGTATTGAGAGGTGATCAGACTCCTAGAGGAGTGTCTGTGTCTGCACAGTCTTGTGATGTGGTGTTTGAGGATGAGGATGAGCCTAAGGAGTGGATGGCACAGGTAGAACCAGGTGTTCACATCACTTTCGTGTCCCTTCCTAATGGTGGAAATGATCTTAAACGAATACGCTTCAGGTATTGTGAGGTTTACTTCCAGCATCAGCAAATTTATCCCTGTTAAATTCAAAAACAAAAGCAATAAAGAAGAAGAATGAAGTCACAATTATATTTTTCATCACATTGATTAGTTCTGGTTCCAACCTGTGTAATATTTGTGGTAGCTTGTTTAATAACTCGCCCACTTGAAAACTATATAAGTACATACATATGAAATGGGCCTTGGGACCCCAAATTTCTTCAGAAAGCTTGAGAATTACACTCTCTGCATCCAGAAACTGACATTACTTGGTATTTCAATTTGAAGCCGAGAGATGTTTAATAAATGGCAAGCTCAGCAATGGTGGGGTGAGAACTATGACCGAATCATGGAGCTCTACAACGTCCAGAGATTTAATAGGCAAGCTCTTCACACTCCCCCAAGGTCTGAGGATGAGGTAAACACATTCTAATGCCATCGCTTATTACTTGATCAGATTATAATAATCAGGCGATAGGCTACTCACTAATAAATTCCAGACTTGAGTCTATCCATAAGGAAAATTCTACGTACCACGCTACTCATTAGGTTCATCTATTCATAAACCTATGCAGTCCTTCAGCTTTTTGGAATATCAACTCCATCATCCAAAGTGACAACATTGTCTTTCCTCAAATCATGCTAAAACCTTGTATATATATATGAAACATAATTTCTCATCAATTGGGAAGATGGACCTAATGGTCTATAAAGCCGGTGAGGATTTGCTTGAGTAATAAAATAACAAGCTGAAAAAAAAAATTGGCAGTGTCTCGAATATTTATCTCCCCATCTGTGTGCAAGATAGATGATTTGAGTGTCCTATAATATAATATACTAAAAACATTTTTGTCTAGTTATATTCATGAGGGTAATCCCCAATTACTAACGGATACTTTTACATTTCAACAGCAGAGAGATTCTTCATACACAAGGCTTGGATCAGCAAGGGAAAGTCCTATGGCTTCATCATTGAACAAGGAGTGGACACCAAGGAGCCACTATAGACCCTCTGGAAATACAGGGTATTACCCAGCTGATCCGTTGGATCATGGTGGTGGCCACCATTACAATGCAGGATCATCCATGGATGCATCGCGGACGACAACCTCTTCTCGGGATGAAGCTTCAGTTTCTATTAGCAATGCCAGTGACCTGGAAACTGAATGGGTAGAGCAAGATGACCCTGGGGTGTACATTACCATCAGACAGTTAGCTGATGGCACTAGGGAGCTTCGGCGTGTCAGGTTCAGGTAACCAAATTCATTTGCATTTATATCATAACTCCTTGTTGCATCATTTGGTCGCCAAGAAATTTGAGGAAGAAAAAGAGTTATGCAACTTAATTGAACAAGAGTTCTAACTCTTAAGCTCCAAAAATAACTTAATTTTCCTCAGCTGCCCAATTCACCATATTATATATATATATATATATATATATATATATAAAGGCAGCTTTTGGCATTTTAAACAGACCTCTTTTGCCTTCAAGGGTGAGGCAGCTTTTGACAAGTTTTGCATTTGTATTTGCACAGCCGAGAAAAGTTTGGAGAGGTGAACGCAAAGCAGTGGTGGGAAGAGAACAAAGAGAGAATACAAGCTCAGTACCTTTAAAGATTTGATTTAAACGATATACATTACCACAGATAAAAGTATAAAGAAGTCAGGGTGCATCTGCATGCTGTATTGCAGTTAGACACCACAACTGGGTTATAACCATGTGTTCTATCATAACCTATTATGATGGCTCTGTTTTGGGGTAAAAAGGCTCGTTTCCGTGAGATGTCCAGATGGGTCCTGTTTTTTCTTTGTTTTTGTTTTTATGATAATGGTCACTATTTAGTGAAATATTTTTGGGCCTACTTTTTTTCCCACTTACATATAAGGGTTTGTTATTTGATACACAAATTCGAGAAATGGAATTGAAATCATTCCCGGCTGTATGCACAGATTTCTTGTAATGCTGATTTTATTCTTTAGGAATATTTTTTCGATTATATTGTATAATAACAAACTCTTAAAATGGATGGAGGAAAAAAAAAAGAAAAAAAAGAAAAATAGAATCAGTTGTGCTAGGGTGCCGCCTAGTGCCCCGTAGGCCAAATTCTCCTTTTTAATTTTTTTATTCATATTTTTTTAATATTTTTATCAACATTTTTAAAAAATATAAAAAAAATATGAATATACTACTAATAGTCATTTTTTTAATCAATAAATAAAAAATATATATAATAAATAAATAAATGCATGAGCGGTCAGAGACAAAATGGAGCGACAAAGTAGTATTTTTAAAATAGAATAGACTATAAGCCATGCTAACTTATTCATTCTCCTGGCTTGGGATTAGATTTTTGGACCTTTATTGCCATAATCTGATTTGGGAAGCAATCTTGGTTCTGTAACATCTTAGATCTATTTGTTCAGCTGGGGCTGCAAGTAAGAAGGCTCAAGTATGGTGTTTGATTTTGTGTCTGCAAAAGTCAGCTTTGATTTATGGGGTAAGGCTTGGCCTACGGCTGCAGAAGAGAGGAAAATATAAAGAAAACTGAAAACCTATCCTAGAAATTTGGAATCATGAATGTACATATTTAAAGTCCATCAAAGTTACTTTAATGGTTTGAAAATGGTAAAAATATCAGAAGGCAGAAGAGGTGTGATAGAAAGATAAATCCTCTACTACTCTCTTCCAGATCTACCCCAGATTGACTGCCAAAAAACAGGCCAGTTCTTCTGAGCTTCATTCCAACCTAAGAGAGAACCTTCCCTCATTGGATCCCAGCTAGAGGATACAATCCCATAACTCACCCCTAAGAGAGCAGACCCAAAGAAGAAGAATGACACAATGAAAGGCACCCATGTGGGCACATCAATCTTCAGTCCAACTTTCAGATAGTAAAAGAATGGGAAGAATAAAAGCCCCATGAACAGTGGTATCCCTACTGAGAAACCCATCCTGCTCATCATCCTGTTGGTCACTACCTCTGGTATTACTCCTTGATCTGGCCCTTCATCTTCTTCTTCCTCCTCTTCCTCTTCTTCATCACTGTCATTATCTCTCTTTGGCTTCTTGGTCTTCTTGGTTTTCCTTGGAGACGGTCCAAAGCCTCGAGGACCTCTCAAGGTTGCAAAGAGTGATAAAGTTGGCCGGGACAATTGAGCTCGGTTTTGGTGTAGTTTTGGGAGGAAATTGGGAATTGGGAGGATGCAAATCTTTCGTTCAATCTGCAAGAGAATATGTGTGTATATATATATATATATATATATATATATATATGTAAGTATTCATACAAATAAAGACAGCTGATTTTACCAAAAGGAATGAGATTCAGCAAATTATCATACTATATTCTTGCCCAGAAAGTGAGGACTAGAGAAGGAAAGTTCCTTTGTCCCCAGTTATCGATATCTTTGTACGTTCAGTCATAGTATAAGAAGACCCAATTTCCAACTTTTTGAGTAAAGTATTTGGAGGGATTTTACCTTGTGGTAAGATTTTGGATTGAACTTGGGAGTTATAAAAGAAAGCTTGAATGTCGATGAAGTTGCCTCCGAAATTACAGCCATTAGCTTCTCTCTTATCTCTAGCTTTCCTGTAATATCGACTCGATCTTCAATTAAAAGTTAGACGAAGAAGAAGAAGAAACTTTTGGTTTGAGAAAGAGAGAACAGGGTTACGATAACTAAGCTCGACGAGATATTTCAGGGTTATTTCTGAGTTGCCATGAGAGAAAGAGAGAGGTGAGCTTTGGAAAAGGATAAGGTTTGATAAATTAGATGAGATATTGTCAGTTCCTCAAGCCTCAAGTGGCGTCGAGTGGAACTTAACGGTCCTTCCGGCTGTATCCGCATCTAAAATTATTCCATCGTCTGGTTTCACGTATGGTCTTTACGGGTCTAATCGATCTGGTTTAGCTATTGGGTCCATCATAGATGGACCGTTAGCTATTGGTCTGATTTGGCTTGTGAATTTTCTTTTTCTTTTTCTTTTACAAGCAAGCTAATATAAAAAAAAAAATTAATTAAATTAATAGAATTAAAATTAAATAATTTCTTTAATATTTTATATATGTTTAATAAATATTAAATAATTTTATTATATATATATGATCAATAGTGATCAATTTGATAAAAATTATATAATTAACTCATACAACTACTATATAAAATAATATATTATATATATAAAATATTTAAAAATATATATACATTAGGTCGGTCTCTGTCCTATGTAGTTAGGTAAAAAAAAAAAAAAAACACTCTGAGACGACCAATAAGACTATTGGTTCGGTCTTTTAGCCCTAAGTACATATCATCTCATCTCACATCTCATCTTAACATTCAAACACAAACACTTTTTAATTTTAAATTTTTAAATTTTTAAAATTTTAATCTAATCATTACCTAATTATTACAATTTTTTCAAACTTACATACAAAATATACAAAATAATTCAACTTTTTCAAATTCAAAATGAAAATAATATTAAAAATTATATTCTAAAAATATTTAACTTAATAATATTGTTATTCAACTTTTTTTTCTTTTTCCAAAATCTCGTAAAACATCTTAACTCAAATAATTTCATTACTATTCACAAATTATCTCACTATTATTCACAGAGTTATCATATTATCTCATTTGTGTAACTAAGCGAGATCTAAGTGAATATACACTTTGATTTTTTTTTTAATATTTTGAGGTATTGAATTCTTATAAAATAATTATGAAATGAGTTATTATATTTACAAATTAGCTTGAACTATACACTGTCTACATCGTGACACATTTAATTTGCAAAATTTAAATCTGTAAATTTTTCTTACAAATTAGATTTTGCCAAATCTCAGTAATATAAAATGCGTATACTCCATACCGACTCATGAATATATATATTTTTTAATATAATATTTTTATTTAAAATTGTAATGAAGGCTGTGTATAAAATTTTTATTTTTTCCAGGCATTATTTTAAACACAAATCTTATGTTCTATCGTAACTTTTGGTGATGGCTCTGTCTTGAGTAAAGTCTCATTTCAGTGAGATGTCCAAATTGGGTCGTTTTCATGATTAGGGCTCCCCACTTACACATTGGAGATTTTATGTGATGAACAAAGAAATGAAATTGAAATCATTCCCTATTGTTTATAGATCTTGTTCTTTTTCCTTTTTTTTTTTTTCATGTCTTATGAAGATGCTTGTGGTTTTATTGTTTAGGCTTTAGAAATTAGAATGAAATGAGCTATGAAATTTGTTAATTTAGTCGCCACCTCATAGTAATTCTACTCTTAGGCCTCTCAAGTCTCTAACACCACGCACAATGAGCGTTTTTTTTTTTTCCTACAGTAAAACGATTCGTTTTCTCTACTCCCCACATTTTTCCCAAATTACTGATTTGAGTTTCTCCTCCCCACCTCCCTCCATGATTCGCCCCTTTGCCTGTGTTGCAGTATGTCTGCCACAACCTTTCATCGTCGATAACTCTGATTGACCAAAGAAACTCAGATTCGGCAGGTTGTTGTGCTGCTATGGTATAAAGATCCTCTTTTATATATAGCTTATCTCTCTTTGGCAATCTCTCTCTCTCTCTCTCTAAAAAATTTCAATAAAACACAGATAACACCCACATTTCTCTACAAACCCGAGTCGAATAAAGTTGATGCTTAAGTCGCATGAGCACAAATAGAGTTGAGTGAAAAAACTTAAATTAAAAAGTTGATGCTTTGTCAATCTGAGTCGCATGAGCACAAATACACACATGCAAATGCAATGCACAAGAGAAGTGCAGTGCATAAACTTGAGTGAAAAAAGGATAATGGAGATGATGGGTTAGGTAGCAACTACTAACTTTGAAAAAAGAGTTCCAACGACAGTGTTGCTAAAAAATAAAAAAAGAGAAAAACTTTAACTGAGGCAACTTCAATAGAGAGAAATCGACATTTTTCATTTGATATACTGAAATTTGTTACTTTATGATATTGTAGAGTATTGTGCAGTGTCTCTAAGATCCAAAATTTTTGGTTGTTATTATTTCCTCTAGAGTTTTAAGTCTATGAGAAATTGAAAATGTTACTGTGCAGAGGGAGGGGGGTAGCAAAGGAGGAGGGAAGGGGGAAGGCAGAGAGGGAACTCGATTATTCGGAGGGAGAAGGGTAGAGAGGGAACTCGATTCTAAAGCATTAGACCGTTTTCAAATAAATCGGTTTGCCACATCATTAATATGTGATGTATGCATCTAGACCGGCCTAAGAGTAGAATTACTCTCTACCTTGGGCTAATATTTTTGGACCTTCATTGATTTGGAAAGTTTGTTGGTGTTGCAATTTGATAGGTTTTAATTTTAAGTTATGATACTTGTAAATTGATATTTAAACGCACTATTTATTATGAGATCTGTTATAATTTTAAAAAGAGTCAATAAATGACTTTACATAGAATTTTTCTTTTATTTTTGACATATAAATGGCAGCTTGAGGTTTGGCCTGCAAGGTTGCAATTGGAAATTGAAAAACAGAGCCCCTCCCGTTTGGATAGTGAGGTGTGATGAGATGAGATGGTTTTAGATAAAAATTAATAATTGAATAAAATATTATTATAATATTTTTTTATATTATTATTGTTCAGGAATTTGAAAAAATTGAATTATTCATTATATTTTGTGTGAGAATTTAAAAAATTTATAATAATGAGATAAAATCATTTGTGTATCTAAACGAGGCCATATCATGTGTTAGTCATTGGAGATAGATGGAGGAACACAAATCTGACCAAAATACCAAAACATTGAAGTCTTGTGGGAGATGTTTTTTAAAGTTGTGCACCAAATAGGCGTGTGCGTTACACTTGCACCGAATAACCAACTCGATGTCGGATTCATGCCGCCACCTTTGAGTGCAAATCCATTCACCTTTGTACCTCACCTCACCACCCACCGCATATTCCCATTTTAGTTCTCACCAAAACCATTTCTCTCGTCCCTTCATTTTAGAAGTTTATGTTTTTTTTTGTTCATTAAGCGCTTTTATACAATTAAGCCATATGAATCAAGTAAATGCATCAATGCCAATTTTGTAAACAAAATGTGTGGCAAATTCACAATTTAGTGATTTTCCTACACTATTATTATTTATTTTATAATAATGTTAGATACAATATTAGGGTGTATAAATTTCGTGTATTCCATTTGAAAAAGGGTGAAGTCTACCATTAAAAAATTAAAACTTTCATGTGTATCATATTTACATACTTTTTTAAAAAGGAACGCAGTACTTGCACATCTTAAAACTGTAAATATCATTTCTTTCCATTTTAACATCTCTCTAAGTCATTTGGCTCCAAATGAATTTATTATATCGGTGGATCTTGTCAGAATGTTTAAGGCCTTGTTTGGATAATCAACTCAACTCATATTATTTAATCATTATAACTTTTATAAACTTTTAAACAAAATATAATAAATAATTCAACTTTTTTAAATTTTAAAATAAAAATAATATTAAAAAATTATATTCTAACAATATTTTATTTAATTTTAAATATTTATCTCATCTCATTTTAACTCAATATCCAAACTTTCCCAAGAATAATACTATTCAACCAGATAGGTTTCGCATTTAGTTTATAATTTCTTTTGTATATTTTTGAGTGTTAAATGACCAAATTAAAAGAGGGAGGCACAATTACCTTCAAGTTTTCAACCGTCAGCACACTGCACAACCTTCAGCCTTTTATTATTATTAAGAAAAAGTCAGTTTGCAGGCACAGAAGGGGGAAGCCGAAGGCCTTGTGCACGCCAGCCACGATGTCGTTTTGTGTTTCTTGAGTGTGCGGGACAGAAATGAAAGGGGGAAGAAATGGTGCGTTTCATTGATTGGTTCTACCCCGAAGGTAATCTTAAACTCTTCGATTGAAAATGAGAAACAAAGACAGAATTTCCTTTAGAGGCAAATCGAAATTTCCAAATAAAAAGAAGGTATTTTAGAGAAGAAAACAAGAGAACAAATCCACCGATACGATGAGATTTCCTATGGCTAAGATTGGAATTTCAAGTTGCTTGATGTATCGAAGATTGGTCGCTGCTAATAATGATTTCTATAGAAAAAGGACTACACGAGATTACCAAATCAAAACCAGAGATTGGAGAGAGAGAGAGGTGTACATTCCGAGTGATGCTGTTGCGTTTTCTTCTTATTCGAAGGATTCTTCTTGCCGCTGCGTTTTCTTCTTCTTCTTCGAAGCTCGACTGAGGATTCTTCTTCCCGCTGTGTTTCTTTTTTTTTTTTTAATAATATAATCGCTGACGTCAGCGGGGTTCACATACATGCACAAATCTGTGCCTGTATGTCGGAGTATTGTATATATTATTAAGGCGTAATTTGGTTTTAAAAATATTTAAAGTCAATCTCATCTCATAACATTTTATCTTAATATTTAAATATAAATATTATTTAATTTTTAATTTTTTTATCTAATTATTACATAATCACAATTTTAAACTTTTAAATAAAAAATAAAAAATAAAAAATAAAAAATAAAAAATAATTCAATATTTTCAAATTTCAAAATAAAATTTATATTAAAAATTTATAAAGTAAAATTATATTAACCTTTTCTTAACTTTATAATTTTTTACTCAATTTTTTTCTCTTATTTTTTAAAATTCTATAAAAATCTTAATTAAAATAATTTTATTATTATTTATAAATAATTTTATTATTATATTAATAAATTTATCATTTTATTATAACTAAACGGGACGCAAATCAACTTCCTAGGCTTCTAGAAACTATAATTAAATGTTAACAATTACTCAACATTATCTTTCTTCCAAATTGATATTATATTCCTCAATATATATATATATATATAAGTGAAAACTCTAACATTTTTATGATTTTTTTTTTTTTTTACATTACATTTTTATGAATTATTATTTATAGATATTGATTGAATGATAAATCTGGCATACTTTCCTAAAGGTAACAAACAATAAAAAAGAGCTGGAATTTCCATAATTATTGTCGTTAGTTAAATATTATAAAAACAAAAACGAGGTACGGCCACGTGATGACTGATCAACCATTGGCACATCCTGACCGTCCAATTAAAGTGAGAAAAATAAGCCACACCGTAGAAAATTAGAGCCGAGAGAGAGTTTAGTTAGGTAAAGGAATAGTAGGATCTATTTAGGGGTCTGCACGAAGAAACAAATGCACATCGGATCTTTTATTGGGGGAAAGGCACTTCGGCTGCAACGGAAGAGAGAGAAGCTCTGGATTCCAACTCCTCACCTCCCTGGCGACGGTGCTTCTGCCGCTTGGCTTTCAGGTCATCTCCCTCTCTTCATATTTTCGTATATGCGTACGTGGTCCGGATCAGATCTGATGTATTTGCCACATGGGGAAAATAGGAAGTTTTTTCTTCTTCTTTTTTATTTTTTTTTTTGGATTTAGGATTCGGTCTCGTTGAGTTGTTCTGAATTTGATTCAGGGACTGTGATTTTTTGTTTGTGTCGTTGGAGAGTTGAGATTGGACTTGATAGATCAGGATTTATGCGAATTGAATTTGGAATTTGGGATTCGTCTCAGTTTTTCGTGTTTGAAATGGATGGCTTTGTTTTGGGAAACCTTTATTTTGGCGAAACGCAGACGTTTCTATGTGGCTTTATCGCCGAGGGTTTGGGTTTTGTTACGGTATTTTTTAAGGGATATGAATTTGTTTCGGATCTGAGTTTTAGGGTTTCATTACTTTTTCAACTTGCACTTGATTTTTATTTCCACCTTATTGCCTTCATTATGTATAGAAACGGAACCGTTCAACATTTTCTCAAATTTTTAAGGTCATACCATTAGATGCGATTGCTAATGTGAACACGCATGTTGTTTATCAGTCGTTGTATCTCGTGGGTTAAGAAGTGTGAAGGGTATTTTTTTTTTTGTGAAAAATTCAATTTTCAAGTCGGTGTGTAGAGCACATTTAATACAATGTTTACATGGTATAATTTAATTTAAAAGATAAATTTTACAAATTTGAATTTTACAAATCAAATATTATCATGTAAGTGATACGGATGTAAGTGGTACGGATGATGTGCTCCACACACCAGCTTGGGAGTAGAAGAACTCTTTGTTTGTAGTTATAATTTCGCTGCATGGACTTTATTTGGCATGTAGTTTTATTTGTCCAATATTTAGTTGGAATCTGTACTCATCTTGTGTTAAACTTGTTCTCATTCATTTTTAAAATACTTTTATTCATAGAAAGGCTTTCTTTTTTGTTTTTTCAATTTGAGTTGTGTGTCTGAAGCATTTGTTTTAATCTTCTCTGTTACAAATGGTGTTAGATCACTGGTATTATTTATTCCACATACCATGTTGAGGATATTTTTTTGGTGGTTAGTCTTAAGAGTGAGCGACTGATAAGCCATTATTACCTCATAATTATTGATTTTGGTTTAACTTGTTCGGTTGATACTTAAGCTTTGGAACTGTCTATTAAATAAACATGCTCCTCTTGTTTCACTTTAATTTGCGACTAGTTTATCATTGGAACTGCTTATAAAAAAAAGTTTAGCATTGGAACTTGTTCTGCCATATCATGCAAGACTATTGTCCTGCTGATGAGCTGTAGTTATGAATTAGGTAATACTTATCAAAACTTTGTGCATGATGATTTGGTCTGAGCTTGGATGCTGTTAACTTTTTTTCAGGCTCTGCCAGGCTTGGGTTCAAAGTGCTTTAATATCTTTCTTAAGATATGGAGCAAGTGCGCTTCTGGTCAAAATGCTACAAGTTTAGGGTTTTCTCGTTCCAGGAAGTTCTTGACTGGAGGTTTCTTGTCCTTGGAGATTTTCTTCTGGTTTCCTTTGTTAATTGCACTTAGTGGTCGGCTCTTAAATGAAAAGGCGTAATGCAAGTTTTTTCTGAGATAGGTGTTGGATCTTTAGTGCACTTGTATGAGTAAGAACTCTCTCTCTCTCTCTCTCTCTCTCTCTCTCTCTCTCTCTCTCTCTCTCTCTCTCCTGCGAGGTCACACACCAAGCACCAAGCTGTTTAACTATCTAATAAATTGTTTGTTGATAGTGCATTGGTGGCACAACATCCAATCAAAACTTTTGGGAAAACGTCTTCCGGGGTACAGCATTTTATTTGTCATCATTTTTGTGATTATATTTGGTTGTTTTCTAAGACATTTAACACCATTCTGACTGTGTTCCTCTATTTAAACAGGGCTGAACTCTGCCAATCACTCTCGGAGGTTGCTTACCGTAGTTGACATTAGATAAGCAATTGCGTGGAGTCTGTGCAGACTGCACTCTTCTTGGTTGTTTCATTGTTGCTCCCAATGGGTTCCATTTAGTGTGACCAGATCCAAGTTAGCTGAAGATTCTGCTAAAAATTCTTCATAGTATAGATGAGGTAGCTATTACTTCAAGTTTTGAACCCTTGGCTGACTCTGTCTTGAGCCAGGGATCCTTCCTGTTTGTTAGACCAATCATTTCTTGTCAGGTGTTTGATTCATTACAATATGTTCTATAGTAGTTGTCCTTTCTTAGTGTCCACCCCGTGTCTTGAAGTCGTGGGTTTGGTAATAAATATGGCTCTGCAGCCCATGCATCAGAAAATTTCTGGTCTCATCCTATTAGATCTCACTGCCAAAAATTAAGGGTGGATTCAGCTGGACCAGCAAGGCAATTGTTAATATCATATGGAATTTTTCTACCAAAGATAAATGCTATTTATCTTTTGTGAGTTCTTTTACTTTCCTGAATAAAGAAAAAGAGCTGCTTTTGTTCCAGAAGAATGGAGAGGTGAGTTAGTCTGCTGTGGGACTTGCTTTATAGAGTTTGTATGACATTGTCCTTATCACAGTTTTTGGTCTATTCTAGGTTCAACTTAATTAAGGAAGTTGGTGACGGAACATTTGGGTGTGTCTGGCGAGCTATCAATAAGCAGACCGGTGAAGTTGTAAGTGGTTTTAGTTCCATTCCCTCTAGAACTCACGTCTAGAATTTTGAGTTTTTTTTTTTAAGTCACTTTTATTTCTAATGCTTCAACTTTAACAGGTTGCAATTAAAAAAATGAAGAAAAAGTATTATTCATGGGAGGAGTGTGTAAATCTGAGAGAAGTGAAGGTAATGTCATCTGCCATTTTTAATTTTTCTATTTCTGTCTTTGCTATATTGCAAATACTTCAGAAGTGTTCTTCTCATGACAGTCGTTACGTAAGATGAATCATCCAAATGTTGTGAAGCTTAAGGAAGTCATTAGAGAAAATGACATCTTATATTTCGTGTTTGAGTACATGGTAGGTGGCATTTCTGCTCTCACTAATTGCTTGCTATTAGTGTTAGAGATATATTTAGTTATCTATACATTTAATTGTTGCACTCATTTGTACTCTAGGAATGCAACCTATACCAACTCATGAAAGATAGGGAAAAGCTTTTCTCTGAAGCTGAAGTCAGAAATTGGTGTTTTCAAGTTTTTCAAGCTCTTGCTTACATGCACCAGCGTGGATATTTTCATCGTGACCTCAAGCCAGGTAATTGACCATCTTCGTGGAGGAGCCTGAATGATGGAAGAGAAACCGAAGGTCTTTATGAATTTTCTGAGGATGAACATCGACTATATCTTGCAGAAATAAATGTCAAGAAGTGTATTTTATTTTTGATTGGCACTAGGTGTCTGGGTACATAGGCCCTTTGCAAGAAGTTTTCTGGAAATGCACCTCAAAGGGAAATTCATCAGGTCTGATGGCCTTTAGAATTTTTTTGCACCCAAGGGTTCGAACCTTAGACCTAGAGGGAGCATACCATCAAGACCAAGACCCTTACCACTTGAGCCAACTCGTAGGGGGCAAGAAAATTATTTTGTGAATATGTATTGAAAAAAGACAAAGCAGATCTTGTCTTGATACATTCTGTTTACATGCTATTTGAATTCTCTATGCATAAGCCATGCACAGCTCATTTCATATTCAATTTTCATATTTGCATTTGCTGCTAGTTTCTTTTGTTGTAGTTTACAACTAATACCTACACGCGTCTTTGCAGAGAACTTGTTGGTTACAAAGGACATAATCAAGATTGCTGATTTTGGTCTTGCACGGGAAATCAACTCGCAACCACCATATACGGAATATGTCTCAACACGCTGGTAGGTGTTTTCATGTTCTCGTATTTATGAACCCCTGCTTGAATGATTGGTGTCGCGTTTTTACTGCGAGGTAGACATACAAATGAAAACCCTCCGTGGTGGCCCTCTAGAAAATTAGGAAATATCTTTGGCTTCTCCACAGAATTTGAAATACTCCTCAGCCCCAGACAATCCTTAGAAACCCATAGTTAAAAAAGATGAAAAGAAACATATTTTTAGGTCTTTTCTAATACTCAAAACTGCCTTGAATATTAAGAAAAGAAACTGAGATTTTTTTGCTACTTAAAATTTTCTCCCCAAAAATTCATAGAAGTCAAATGATAATTTTCTAAAACTCAATGGTTTTCTCAAACCTGCCTTGGGTTTATTCAACCTCTTCCTGTTGTCATTTGTTTTCTTTGTTCTCCACGACAA
The DNA here is from genome assembly GCF_001411555.2 of Juglans regia. Classification (NCBI taxonomy): domain Eukaryota; kingdom Viridiplantae; phylum Streptophyta; class Magnoliopsida; order Fagales; family Juglandaceae; genus Juglans; species Juglans regia. Next base: position 17,957,402 of record NC_049909.1, read on the forward strand.
CTCGTAAACAATAAATTGAATGTTTGTTGAGGAATAAAAGTTACTATTGGTAATCGGTGATCTTTTGTTACAACATCCGTGCTCTATATTCTGTTAGGTTGATGTACAGGTTGATACTATTTGGTGTATCTTGAATTATGATCATAATGTTCTTGCTGTTTATTGTATATATCAAAATATATATGTTATGCAAAAAGAAGAAAATAAATAATAATTAAAATATTAGGCCCCCCAACCCTAAGATGAATTCCTGGGTGTCATTGACTTCCAATATATCAACATTGCAGGTATCGAGCCCCTGAAGTGCTGCTTCAGTCATACCTGTATGGTTCTAAAGTTGGTGAGTATTTGGTTGGAATGAACCTGTGGTTCCCTTATTATGGTTGCCTACAGTTCTATTCATTTCTCATTTATGAATGGTTATGCCTTCTGACATCTAGATATGTGGGCAATGGGTGCTATCATGGCCGAGTTGTTCACTCTCCGTCCTCTTTTTCCGGGTATCAGGTACATATATTCTTATACTGAAATTTTGGTTTCTTTTTCATCTTTTGCTTATTGCAGTATTTTTATTTGCATGTCTTTTTTTCTTCGTTCATTTTTTTTATGCACAGTTTTTTCTCCTTTCTTTTCTTCTTCTGTTGGGACGTTGTCAAAGGTTATGATTTGTTGATCTGGTTTGAAGTTTGATAAATATTCAGGCATGGATCTATATTGGATAGTCACTAGTTGGTACTCTATAATATAATTATTTTTGCAGTGAAGCAGATGAGATATGCAAAATATGCAGTGTCATTGGCAGTCCAACCAAGGATACTTGGGCTGACGGACTTAACCTGGCGAGGGACATTAATTACCAGTTTCCCCAGGTCGGTTTTGCTTTTCTGGTCTGCATGCCTTGTAGAAAGTGCTTTTATCTTCGAAAATTTCAGTGGGCATTCTTAAAACATCTCTGAAATACTTGGTTGTATCCGTAAATTGGGATGTTAATTGAGTGCTTTTGGCTGGGTCTTGCTAGCCAGATTTGGTAGATACAATGATTTTTTGTGTTTTGTGTTTTTTGTTTTATGGTTTGAGTGGAGAGAAGTGAGTGGAGGGAAGCATTACTTACTTTTTGATGAGTGAGAAGCATTATTAATCCTTTGAGGACAACGTATTTTGCTACTCTATGCCTTTGTTACTTTATGGAAGATGAAACATGTAAAAACTGAGTGACCTTTTTAAGTTTTTTTGTTAGGTGACTAGAACTAATTCCATTATTTACTGTCCATGTGTGAACAGTTAAATCTCATGTTACTTATTTCACAGTACATGGTTGAGTTAATTGAACTGCTAATGTGGATTTACTCCTTGCAAAAGTAAATTTTTGATGTCGTTTGTAATTGGCCATTGTAGTTTGCTGGTGTCCATCTTTCTGCCTTGATTCCATCTACAAACAATGATGCTATCAGCCTTATCACAGTAAGTATGCCATATAAAAATACAACTTTTATCTTTCATTTTTAGCCCCTATGGTGCTGTTGCTTTATTTCTTTATTGGGCACTATCGTTGGATGATTTTATATTGTCATTTTTTATTGTTAGAGCATAAAGAAGTAAACTCTTGTATTTTCATTTTCTGTTATTATAGTTCTCATGAGGTTGCATCCGTAACTTAATACTCTTTTTTTCTCTATTTAAACATTAGTCACTTTGTTCCTGGGATCCCTTGAGGAGGCCAACCGCTGCTGAGGCCCTTCAGCATCCTTTCTTCCAGGTTGTGGTTCATCTTTATAAATCTGTGCAATTATCTTTTTCTGAATCCAAGTGAGATATATTTTTTTTGTAAGTGAATCCAAGTGAGATATATTAAGTAATGTTGTTTCATAAATTCTAAAGCCTAACTCCATTTGATGTGGCAGAGTTGCTTTTATGTTCCACCATCCCTTCGTTCTAAGGCAGCTGTTATTAGAACACCTCCCTCTGGTTCGTCTTACTCCTTGAACTGACTTTAGTTTAAGGTTTCTGGATTTCTTTAACTATGTTATGCTGAAATCTAGTCAATTTTCTTGTTGCAGCTGGAACAAGGGGGGCATTGGAGCAGCGATCTGCTAGGAGAAACTGTGGGACTTTGCCTAGTTCAAAGATTACTAGCAGCTCTCCTTCTAAGTTACACGCATCTTTAAGCACAGGTGGTTATATAATTTTGGTTTTTTAAAACATTTATGATTGACTTTATTAACTCATCTTTTGTCTTATGAGGGATGTTGGTGGATAGTTATATTATGCAAAATGAGGTTAATCTCTATGTATATTGTGCTTCAGGACTCATATCACTATGAACTTCTTAAATTCTAAGTTGCAATTGACAATGAAAATTGTCATAAGAATTGCATGCTAATAGATTAACAACAATTGTCATTTGCTTCAAACTTTTACAAGCTTCATTCAGTAAAAATGACTTGTTAATTGTATATAGCAGTACAATAAGGGTTTGGGATGGGTTCCCAAACCATTACTTATAAAAAAAAATAAGGGTTTGGGAACCCATCCCATCTCATCTCCTTCCCAAAAATTACTCAAACACGAACACTTTTCAATTTTAAATCCTAACTTTTTCATCTAATCATTACCTAATCATTAGAATTTTTGCAAAACTTTCAACAAAACACAAAAAAAAATTCGACTTTTTCAAATTTCAAAACAAAAATAATATTCTAATAATATTTTAACTTTATAATATTTTTATTCAATATTTTCTCTCATTTTTCAAAACCCAATAAAACATCTTAATTCAAACCATTTCACTACTATTCACAATTTTCTCATCTCATCTCATTTCATCTCATTCCCCAAACGAGACCTAAGTTAGGGTTACAGCTGCATTTTTTACTAAAATCTTTGTTTACTTATAAAAAAAACACCAGGGTAATATTGATTTCTGAATGCTGATGACGAGATGATTTGCAAAATCCAATGGGAAGACATTATGGCATGAACTTCCATGTCTATACTGCAGTCAACTTTTGATCATTTAAGGGCTATATATGACTTCGTCTTCATCAATATTAATGACTTTTGTTACCTTTTAATCTGATGCAAATGTTATAGATAGATAGTTTTTGAGGTCTCAGTGCATTATTGCAACGTCTTTTCAGAGTAGTAAGTGCATTGAAATTTTTTTATTGGTTGATCATTCCATGTTGATAGGGTTTTTTATGTACACTTGCATGTATCAAGCTTATGCTTTCAGGAAGAAGTGATAATACGGTGACCATATGGGTGTTTTTTATATTGCGAGTTTGTTGATCCCCTTATTTGTTTTCTTTTTGTTTTTGTGTGCATATGGTTCAAGGAGAATGTATTAGGTTCCATTATGTGTTGATTTTCTTTTGAAATAATGGTGTGCGCTGTGTGCCATATATATTCATCCTTTCCTATATTTTCATCCTTTCCAAATGTTGTTACAGGTGTGCAACGCAAGCTGGATTTGGTTAATCAGGTAGATGCTGGAAATATTTTCTGTTACGCTTTGTAGCTTGTGTAGTTTTTGTGCATTAGCAAAATATTAATTAGTTATTTTTTCAATCAGTATGAATGATGCTTTGGTTAGGTTAGTGGGTCTTATTACTTTATGTATGATTTGTCTGTGATGCTTTTTTTTTCTGAAGAACAATGGTATGGCGAAACTGATTTTGTCCTTTCAATTTTTGAGTCGGGGGTTTGTTCTTGTTATTTGGCACCCAGCTGTGCTTTCTGAATCTCTGATGCAGCCAGCATCGAGGAACAGTCTCATTTTGTTACATGTACAAAGCAGTCTCTTTTGCCCTGCAGATATTTAATCTCTCTAATGAAGTCTTAAAGTTATACTTCACATGAAATTTAATTATATGCTATCTTGTCTAAAATACCTTTCTTTTTTTTTGGAAGTGACAGAGGTGTTTGATGATTAGATATGTGTATAAATTTTATTGCATCAAGAGCATCAATTTGAAGAAGATATGTTGCCTGCCAAAGTCAATAAGACAAAAAATCAGTCAGATATGAAATAGATTGCATAGATCCGCTCCCCCCCCCACATCCAAAAAAAAAAAGCGCCACCTTTTGTCATTTTTCAAATCAATTTCATGAGGTTCATGATGATTAAACATTTCTGCGTTTATTTTAACTTTTTGCCTCATTGTTCTAAAAGAATGTCTAGTTACTAACTTTTCTCTTTTTATTTGTTAAGGATGCAATGAAGAATGATAAATCCCTAAAGAGCTCTAGCAAACAGCCAAGATATCAGCCACCAGGAAAGAACAGCCCAAGTAAGTTTCTCATCTCCTATGTTCTGTTGTTAAAAATATGTTGTTAGTTTCTTTCTTCCATGTTATTCCCTTTATTAATTGAAGTTGTCATTTCAGGTTGAATTTACTATACTATGTTTTATGTCATCTTTTTTCGGTGGAATATGGGCCAAATTTATTAGATACTGTAAATCAGAATAAACTGCTCTATTTTTCTTTCGAGGGAGGTGGACGAGATTTGGTTTTGAGTTGTGCTACTCATCATCTCCACATATCACACATCACACATTACATATTTTTATTTTTAAAATTTTTTGTTTTATTTTATTCTTTTTAAACTAATTAATTTCTTCTATTTATCATCCATACACCGACCGTTTGGTAAGAGAAAAAAATAAAAAAATTATGTGGTATGGTGTGAGGATGATGAGTAGAATTTTTCTTTAGTTTTATTTGTTTGTATGCTTTGCTTGTTTCAAATGTTTGTTTTTTTTTTAACGATTTTTGTTGTTGCCTTCGCAACTAACTTTTGGTAACCGTTGGTTTGAAGGCTCATTGAACAAAGGAAGGACAGCACGGGGAGTATTGGATTCAACTGAGAAGTTGGCAAACATGAGTCTTGGTTCTCGAAGGCAGTCTGTGGGGCAGCCACGTCCCCCTCCCATGAAGGCTGGAGTCCCCTGGATTTCTGGATCTGGAGACATGTTTCTCAAGCCTTCCAAAGGGATTCAGCCTGCTAGAACTTATACCAGGAAGGTTGCTGGATGAATAAGCACCTCGCTCTCTCGCTCTCTCTCTCTCTCTCTCTGGTGGCGTTTATATAAAATATATGTGAGATATGTGCCAGGAGTTGCCGTGTGTCGGTCGTTTTATCTACGTACGTGTGTTTTATCAAACACAACACAAACCTACGAATCAGTCCGTGTCTATTATTTTTGTTGGGGATTATATTATGGCCCCTTTTGTGCTGCTGTTGGATCGCTTTGTTTGCTACACTTACGTTGCTTTTGGTGACGTATGACTTTAATAATGCGTTAGTAACCCGGTGTTATCGGGGGGATTAAAGGACCTTTGTTGTAGCCTGCCTTGTTACGTTGCTAATAGCTGCCTGAATTTGAATAAAAAAGGGGAGAGATTTAATTCGTATAAAGAAAATTATGAAAAGTTTATAATTTAATTTAATGACACTTGTTATAATTTTCGGTGGGCATGATGTATTACATAATCCATCTTATCTGGAGACATTTTATTTCCAAGTATTGATACCTGTCAACTGAAGTTCAGCTCGTCACGCTGTCGACCAAAGCTGAAGCGCAAGTCCAATGTTGCATTTAAGTAAAGCAGCAAAACTCATAGGTAGTTAGGTACCGTAAAACATCACGAGTTACGCTCTGTTACGCTGTCCATGAAAATGCACATACAAATGGCAGCATGTGTACCTTAATTAAATAATTGTCGTCTTTGAGAAGATGGTGGGGTTCTGAACATTATCCCAATGAAAAAAATAACAACGCACGGTATTGATCCCCTGCTCTACATCCTTAAATATAAAAGCATCCTGAATGAGCCTGGTTCTCCAAATCAGGTTGAAATCACAAAGAGAACACGCCGGTCGGACAAAATTGAAAGCTTTTGTCAGACGAGACAATTGGCTTACTACTGTTCCTTGGCCGAACTCAGTTTAGTTGATAGAAATGAGATGAGATGATTTTAGATAAAAATTAAAAAAAAATATTGTTAAAATATTTTTTTTAATACTATTATTATTTTAAGATTTGAAAAAATTGAATTGTTTAGTATATTTTGTGTAGTAATTTGAAAAATTTGTAATGATGAGATGAGATGAGATAAGACACTTTCCGAATCCAAACGAATCTATACCTATTCTAATATCCAAACTCCCAACTCTCAAATCAGCTTCGTTTGTTTTTAGAAAACATCTCATCTCATCATTACAATTTTTCCAAATCTCCACACAAAATAAAATAAACAATTCAACATTTTCAAATCCCAAAACAAAAATAATATTAAAAAATATATTCTAACAATATTTTATTCAACTTTTTAACTTTAATCTCAACTCATCTCATCTCTGAAAACAAACGAGTCCTTCATCTCAACTCAAAACCTCTTTACACATGGGATCCACAACATTTTTCAACTTACCATAAATACATCTAAACTCATCTTAGGTGGGTCTCACAGAACTCACTCCACAATCTCAACTCATTACTATTCATAAAAAACTCAACTCAGCTCAACATTCAAACGCAGTCTAAGAGGTTTGAATTAAAGATTAAGGCCACATTTGGATGGTGAAAGTGTTATCTCATATAATCTCATAATTACAGCTTTTCCAAATTTTCATATAAAATATAATAAACAATTCTACTTTTTCAATTCCCAAAACAATAATAATTTTAAAAAATAATATTCTAACAATATCTTATTCAATTTTTAACTTTCATCTCATCTCATCTCAACTCACTATCTAAACGGCACCTAAAACTTTGATCAACTACTCTTGACTGCGGCAAATCATACCACAAATACACAAATCATTTTTTATTTTTTGATAAGTCATACTAATACACAATCATGCATCTTATAATCAATAGATAAAAAAACGGTTTCGGTCACATCATGCTATAACTCAAATTTTATCCACCTTGTTGCAATCCTAGTTTATGTATGTCTTTAATACCTCCCGATGACGTGAAATACAGTGGGAACTATTAGACTAAAAAATAAAGAGGCAACCTTCCCCATCTCACAACCTACCTTCTGAATGAGGAAAAAAAAAAAAACAAAGTGAAAGAACTAAAAAACAGTGTCGCTATATCAAACACCATTTCGTTAGAATCAATGACATCACTTACACTGCCTAAACGTTGTAACTGAACAAACTTCCTCATCTTCAAACCACCTCTAGTGTACATCTATTACGAGGAGTAAAACAAATGAAATGTCGCAAGAATTGGAAAACAAACCTTTAACTCTTTACAAAAACAAAAATTGGTAGATATGAATTCGCTTTCTGGCCGAAGGACAATATGGCTGGCTGATTCTGTGTCAACTTTACAATTTTGCTTCATTCCCACTTTGCAAAAACCAATTTCATCCACGTAGACAAACAATGCTTAGAAATATGTTCTGGCAAGTCCACCTAGAAAACAGCAGAATGATAAAGAAAATCTATCAAACAATCTTCTCTTATTTGCTAACTGCACCTAGTGCAATAATTTTCATCTGCATAGGTACCACACGGGAGAGTCCGATGGACTGATGAAAATTTCAAACAAGCAATTAGAGGAAAAAAGATTCCTTATGATTACTGAATTGGACTGGCTCAAAAAAAGACCTACCATTTTTTTTTCTTTTCCAATACTGTAGAGAAAAAAATATTGGCTTTATTGCATCTATAGCAGATATTTCCTTCAGGTAAGGTTAGTGTGAATGGGAAGTAAAAATTAAACAACTATATGCATTACCTGAAAGTAATTAAAAGAAAAAAAAAAAAACTTTTTTGTCTGAGCTATTTAAAATCGGTTGGCCAACAGATTTTGTGTGCATGACTGCCTAATTGTTTACATAGAAATTGTACCTCGTTGAAAAAACCAGATATTGTAGATTAGTGCAAAAGGTCAACAATAAAAACACGGGGGTGCTGAAGTGTAAAGCTTAACACGAATGTGGGGGAACTTACACTGCTCCAAGACACAGAATATCCATCGATAGAGAGCAACCAACTTGCAGCATTAGCTTGCAAACCCCTTGTATTGATAGCATAAAAATCAGGCAACTCATTGTCACGGCTGTCATCACCACCAAAGCTTTTTCTTCTCTTTCTTCTTTTTTCTTTCCTCCTGTGTTTGACTCTGATTGATGCTTTACGACCTGAATCAGAATCACTTTCTTCTGACAGTTCATCATGATCTAGCAATCTATATTGATTTGATCTGCGAAAACCCATGTTATTATCTCTGAATAACAGTTCCCAGGAATCAAGAGTATGGCACTCCTCAGACAATATATAATAAAGAACCCAAGCCTGAAGACCCAGCCATTTTATCGCTTTAATGGTCCTTTTTTTGAAGCATTGCATGAAAATAGGCACCAAACTATTGGCATTGCTTGGTATTGCACGAAGCCGTGACATAATGTCTTTTATTTTTGAATGTTCCTCCAGGCCCCCTTCCTCGTGTAGAAACCGTAGAAGTTGGCGCCCTTGTGTAATAATCGCATTTAACAACATCATCTGATCAATAGATCCGCAATTACCGCACTTAGAAATTATAACCTCAAACAAGTAAGATGAATTTCCAAATTCCTTAGGTTCCATTCTCGGGTCAAGAAGTTTACAAAGCAATTCCAAAAAACTATGCAAGTCCCTCTCTTCAAGAATAATAAGAAGGTGGTGGCACAACGAAGAGAAAGATTCTTCAAATAGGAACTGATTTATGACTTCCCATACATCTCTTGAATCCTCTTCATACATCAAATCAACAAAATATTCTACAAAGAATTGTCTATCAACGAACAAAATCTCACCATCTTTTAGAGACTCAGCAAACTCATTGGATGACCAAAATTCAGGCACATTGACAAGGAAATTCTCGACAGTTTGTTGGACGTCCAAATCTAGAAAGTAATGGGGCTTTGTAGCAACCATTGCAGGTGACTGACCATGTTTTCCCTTCCATTCGAGTTCCTCCCAACAGATATCCCGATTTACAAAAGCAAATTGGGATAACGCCTTGGCACCTTTTCTGTGATCCAGTCCACCACCAGCGGCAAAATTAGAAAACCATTGCAATATACGCCTCGGATTTCCTGCCTTGTTATGCAATTATGGCACAATCAGAACTCTGGAAAAAAATCAGTGAAAATAATCACATAACAAGGACAGAGAATAGTGGGACTTGATTCCCACAGTAGCTACTCATACTTACCCTACAACATAGTAAGAAATATCTAAATGAAAATATAGTTGAAAAATGGAACGTAACGCCACAAGAAAGAGGGTAAAGATAAATATTCACCGATCAAAGTAATATCCAACAAGAAACTCATGCTACTAAATACATAACGATGAAATGTCATTATAGTAAAATAATATATTTTCTCATCTGTTTTTCCTTCCTTTCAGACGAGTAAATGAGATGGAAAAACTAAAGGAAAAATGGACTGACAGCACAACTAGTAACGTTGACTTGCCTTGAAAGAATTTCTTGAGAACGTAGCTTTTCTTGGCTAAGATGAGCCCCGCTTTCTGAGGCCTTTTCTCAAATATCATTTGTAGGAGTTGGGATGCCAAGGCCCGCTTCCGTGGCTTAGATCTCAGTAAGCTCGCAAATAGCTCACACTGGTGGTGCGAAGTGATAGAACGTATGCCTGCTATAGTGTTACAAAGCCATAATCGAACCTCTGATCGACCTCCGGACATCATCAGCGACCAAATAACCGATTCCAATTCATTCAAGAGAGATATTCTAACACCGGAAGAGGCATCATCTCCATTCTCATCCCATATCGGCTCTGACAAAAACATATAAATCATTCTATTTACAAAATATCAAATTTTTGAAGCTTAACTTCTTTTTTGATAATTATATTGTTCAGCTCAACTCCAATGGCTCCAGAAAACGATTTCCTGCATAAAATCCAATTTGACGCTTGAAACCCACGGCATATTCAAGTTTTTAATAGAAAATTCAATTTAAAATGAACAAACAAAACAGAAATCTTCAGAAACTACAAAATGAGTGCATAAATTTGTTCCTGAGATCATACCCAACTACAAGTTTGGTCGAGAGTAAGAACGTGAAGAAGAGCACTAAGCCACTAATCTTTCGGGCGGGACCCTCTTCTTTCTGGAGCGGAAGGAATTCCTCTACGGAAGTATTATGATTCATGTAAACCTCCATCACTCCATTGCCCTAGTTTTTGTATCTTCAAACTCGAAGGGATAAAAGAAAACCCGACCCACTAACCCGGACCCGCTTTATACAAATGGGACAGCCTTGAATTTAATTAAATTTCGTCTGCAATTAATCTTCTGATAAATAGTTATCTTTATAAAACTATTAGAGATAAATATTACTAAAAAATAAAATTCTATATAAATTAATCATTAAAAATCCATCTTCTGGTGATTAAATTGTGATATTGTAAAAGCTGGAAAAAATGGTTCAATTGAGGCCGATTCAACCGATTTAAATTGAATCTATCGGAAACCGAACTAATTTTAATAAACTTTTTGAACCGTTCATAAAACCTCTTTAGAGCATCCCATCTCATTCCTCATATCACTATTATCTCTAAATTATAGGAAAAAATTTAGAGAAAAGTTCAAAAACCCCCTCCCATCCCATTCCCTATTTTAGGATTCTGATTTAGGAAATGAACAGTGGTTCCCTAAATTATTTTTTATTAATATTTTATTTAAATAAATAAAATAAATTCTTTTTTCAATCAACTACATTTTCTCTTATACTCATATTTATTATACTTTTAAATAATATTTTTAAAAATAATTTAAATAATTACTAAAATAAAAAAATAATAATTTTAAAAATATTATTAAACCCTTAAAAAAATTTAAATTTTTGTTTAAAATATTCACTATAATAATAGTTCAAAACATAAGAAAAAATATTAAGTAGTTAAGTTTGAAAATGGAAGTGAGAGAAAAAAATAATAAAGAAATAATAGAAGAATATTATTTTAATATAATAGAGAAATGATAGGGAATGAGATGTAGAAGGTTTTTTTAAAAATTAGTAAAATTTAGGATAAAATTATAGGGAGTGTCATTTTTAGCTAAAATTTAGGAACAAATTTAGGGAATCGGATGTGAATGCTCTTAGTCGGCCAGTTTAGGCCGATTCAGACCAATTTTAACCAATTTCAGACCGATTTGAGCAGATTCAAAATTGTACATGTTTTTTAAATTGTTTGATAATTGAGTTTTTTTTTTGTTTTTTAATTTGTTGTACAGAAATATGATATAATTAAACATATATTAAATTTTTCATTATTGTATTCTAATAAGTTTTACAATATACATATTTTTCTGTTTTATTATTTTTACACATGTATATGAGAAAACAGTTAACTTACTATTATTGTAGTTTTGACTAATGAGGGTTTGGGAACAATTTTGTATATAAAGCTCATGTAATTATACTTGATGAATACAACAAAATATTTTCTTCTACTCTGAAATTAGTTCTCTTAACATGGTATCAGAATAAATTAGGGTTTCTTTCTAGTTTCCTCTTTCGTGCAGCTTTCCTCTTTTGCTCAACTTTCCACTTTCGATTATGGCTGATGATGATCGTGTACATTCCACTAATTCCGTTGCTAGTGTCGAATCTAATCCACGAAGTCTCTATTTCCTCACCAATGCTGATCATCTTGGCTTTCTTTTGGTGAGTGAGAAATTGAGCAATAGTAATTACCATTCGTGGTCTCGCTCAATGTTTCTATCCTTGAAGGCACGAAATAAACTCGGTTTCATTGATGGATCTCTTCCCGTTCCAGTCAAGGCTGCTGTTCTGTTTACTTCTTGGAGCAAAAGCGACACCATTGTGTTGTCTTGACTTCTTAATTCTTTGTCTTCGAAAATTGCTCAAAGTGTAGTCTATGTTGATTCCTCTCATGCAATGTGGCTCGAGTTGAAGGAATGTTTTTTTCAAGGTAATGGACCTCAGATCTTTGAGTTACAACTTGCTATTTCTGCATTACGTCAAGAATAGAGTGATGTTGGCACATATTTCACAGATTTAAACGTACTATGAGATGAACTTTTGAATTATCAACCATTACCTATCTGTTATTGTCATGGTTACACATGCAATTCCTCAAAGATTTTTGCTCAATATCATCATCAGACCTATGTTGTGACATTTCTTATGGGACTCAATGATGTTTTTGACAATGTGAGAGGTCAAATTTTGATGATGGAACATTTGCCTTCCATTAATAAGGCATTTTCTCCTTACTTCTTTTTGTCTTGCTGCACTTTCCATTAGTTCCTCCTCTTGGATAATCGACAGAGGAGCTTTAGACCACATGGTCCATTCTCCAAGCCTATACACCAACCCACCTACTGCTGTGTCCAATTTAGTTCAGCTGCCAAATGGTACTTATGCCAATGTTACACACACTGGTGACATTATTCTGAGTCCCACCCTCACCTTAACTAATGTTCTATGTGTCCCCACTTTTTCATTCAATCTCATTTCTGTCAGCAAGATCACTCAATTCTTAAATTGTTGTTTAATTATTAAAACTGACAAATGTTTCTTGCAGGACCTAGTCACTTGGAAGATGATTGGAATGGGTGAATTGCATGATGGCCTCTACAAGTTGACTATTTCAAATTTCTTTGCTAGACATAGTGATTCTCTTATCCCTACTTGTGTTTCTGTCCAATCTAATGTAGCCTTGTGTCATTTTAGATTAAGACATCCATGTTTTTCCAGATTACAACTTTTAAATAAGCACCTTCCTCATTTGTCTTCTAATTTTGATTCATGTACCACTTGTTCTATTGCTAGACAAAAACGTTTGCCTTTTCCAAGTAGCAATAATAAATGTACTGCTTATTTTGATTTAGTGCATTGTGATATGTGGGGTCCAATGTCAATTCCCACATAAGAATGATTTATGTATTTTCTTTCCATAATAGATGATTTTTCTAGAGCTACTTGGATTTACCTAATGAAATCTAAATCTGAAATTGGTTTCCTTTTGTAGTCTTTCTTTGTTCATATAGAAACTCAGTTTTCTGCTAAAATCAAAGTCCTCAAGTCTGATAATGGACCTGAATTGCTCTAAAGTCCTTCTTTGCTTCTAAATGAGTCCTCCACCAATTGAGCTGTGTTGCTACTCCACAACAAAATTCTGTTGTGGAGCGTCAACACTAACATATTCTCAATATGGCAAGGTCCCTCCTCTTTCATGCTAAAATTCATGTGTGTTATTGGGGAGACAGTGTGCTTACTGCTGTCTATCTCATTAATAGAACACAAAATCCCATTTTTTCAATAAAAGTCATTTTGAACTTTTATATCATAAAGTTCCTTCTTATTCACATCTTAGAGTGTTTGGATGCTTGTGTTTTGGCTCCCCACACTTTCTCATAATCGATCCAAGTTCTCTCCATGAGTTGTAAAATATGTTTTTCTAGGCTATCCCTTTGGTGTTAAGGGTTATAAATTGTTGAACCTAAAGACTCATATTTGCTACATTTATAGGGATGTAGTATTTCATGAAGATGTGTTTCCTTTTGAAATTTCTTCCTCAACACCATTTTAGCCTCAAGATTGTTCTATTCCACTTTCTGCTCCAAATTATGATATTTACCTTCCACCTTCAATTTCAATTGTAGAATCTAATTCTGCTATTCTAGTCATTTCCCCACCTACTCAGTTTGATCCTCCTTGAAGATCAACTCGAGATAGACATCCTCCTTACTATCTTCAGTCTTACCATTGTCAACAGGCTACTTTGCAATCTTCTCTTTCCTCTCATCAACAAGTTGTTGGGTCTTCTCCTCATAATACTTCTCATTCCCTCAGTAAGTTCTTGACTTATGACAGATTATCTCATTCTCATAAGCACTTTGTTTTTGCCACTTCCACTCTATTTGAACCCAAGACTTTTTCTCAAGCTATCTCTTACCCCGAGTGAAGAATTGACATGCAATCTAAAATATCAGCATTGGAAGAGAATCATACATGAGACTTAGTTCCTTTACCTGCTGGAAAACATCCTGTTGGTTGTAAATGGGTGTATAAATTGAAATTTAACTCAGATGGTAGTGTTGAGAGATGTAAGGCTCGATTGGTAGCTAAGGGTTACACTCAATTGGAGGGTTTTGATTACCATGAGACCTTCAGTCCAGTAGCTAAGCTTACCACAGTTTGGCTTTTTCTGTTCATTGTTGCTGTCAAGAAATGAAACACTATTCAAATGGATGTGAATAATGCTTTCTTGAATGGTGACCTCCACGAGGAGGTTTATAGATCTTTGCCACCTGGTTTTGACAGCAAGGGGGAGGAGTCTAATATGGTTTGTAAGCTTAAAAAGTCATTATATGACTTAAAACATGCATCAAGACAGTGGTTTGCCAAGTTTTCTTCAGCTTTGATAATTGCTGGTTTTACTCAATCAAAATAAGACTATTCTCTTTTCTCTAAGATTGAAGGCAACTCAGTCATCATGCTTTTAGTCTATGTTGATAATATTTTAATAGCTAGCAATGATGTTGCATCTATGACTTCTTTAAAAGCATGTCTGAATGATCATTTTAAGTTGAAAGACTTAGCCTTTTAAAGTATTTTTTTGGGTCCAGAGGCTGCTAGATCTTCTAAAGGAATTCATCTATGCCAGAGGAAATATTCTTTAGAAATTATTGAGGATTGTGGTCTACTTGATTGTAAACCAGCAAATTCTCCAATGGAACAAAATCTGGTTCTTAAGTTTAGTAATGGTGATGAATCGGAAGACTCTTCTCAATACAGAAGATCAATTGGCATATTGATCTATTTGACTATTACAAGGCTAGATATTACTTTTTCTATGCAAAAGTTAAGTCAGTTTATGCATAAGCCTTGAAAGCCACATATGGTAGCAGCTTACAGAGTAGTCCAATATATTAAAAACACAATTGGTTTTGGTATGTTTTTCTTTGCTTCTTCAACTGATCTTCAACTTAAGATATATACAGACTCTGATTAGGCTGCATGCCATGACACTAGGAGGTCTGTTACTGGTTATACTGTGTTCTTGGGGGATAATTTGGTCAGCTCGAAATCAAAGAAGTAACACACAATTTCCAGATCTTCAGCAGAATCAGAATATAGGGCAATGGCAGCAACTGTGTGTGAAGTGATTTGGTTAAAAAATTTGTTGACAGATTTTGGTATCAAGCACTCTCAAGCTGCTCTCATGTATTGTGATAGTCAAGTTACAATTCACATCTCATCCAATCCAATTTATCATGAACAGATCAAATATATTGAATTTGATTGCCACTTTGTAAGAGAGAAGCTACAAGATGGGATTATCAAGCTGTTTCATGTAAAGTCTACCAACCAAATAATAGATATTCTAACTAAAGCTCTCAGATTGTATCAATTTAATCATCTCATTGGCAAGATAGGACTAGTAAATATATGTAGTCCATCTTGAGGGGGAGTAATAAGTCTTACAATATACATATTTTTATGCTTTACTATTTTTACACGTTTATATAGAAAAGACGATAACTTACTATTATTGTATTTTTGACTAATGAGAGTCTGGGAACAACTTTGTATATAAAGCTCATGTAATTACACTTGATGAATACAACAGAATATTTTATTCTACTTTGGAAATTAGTTCTCATAACATATTCAACAAGAGTTGTAGAAAAATTCAAAGATAAAATATGTAGTTCTTTAAAGAGAGAACAAAACATTTAGAAGATGAATGGGTGTTTTGTATCAAATTTGTGGTGCATAAAATACTATATTTTTCATTTGCTAATAACTTCAATCTTTAATTTCTTCGTATACGAGGCAAAACAATGTTGACAGTTGAAGTTAATAAGTGAATTACATGTTTATTGGACTAATTTAGATTCATATCATATATTTATTGAAATAGTTAATAAATTTATATTTTATTCCTTCTATATATATATGATAATAGAGGAATGCTACATGCAGTCAAAGAGTGTGCAAACGCCTCGCAGTTGCTTTGAAAAAAAGTGAGGCCTACTAATAAAAAATTAATTTTTTTTCATGTGGATCCCGTATTTATTAACTTTTTTCATAGTAATTGTACAACGCTTATGCACTCACGACTGCAACTATCATTTCTCATGATAATAAATGCTTGAATTGCATTATATATGATTTTTAATAATTTTTTTTTATCAATATTGAAAATCAAAGCAACAACAAAAATTGATAAAAAAAAATAAAACAACTAAAAAATCCACAAGAAAATACACAATAAATAAATAAAAAAAATTCTAAACTAGTAAAAATTCAGGTTTCCATGGCGGCATGACCATGAGTGCTCCAAGAAGGAAGAGATGAAAAAGTGGAGGAAAAGCTAAGGAGGAGAATGATAAGAGGAGGAGGAGAAGAAGAAGAAGAGGACGTAGCCACGACGAGAGGGAGAGAGGGTCTGAGAGAAGAACCATAGGAGAGAGAGAGAGAGAGAGTGTGTGTGTGTCGGGGGTGGTTAGGTTTAACTTAAACATAACCTCAAAACATTGTTATTTCATTGTTTACTTTTTAAAAAAATAAATCTAAAATAAAATGAAGTCATTTTATTAACAATTTTTTTAATAATATATAATTATATATATATATATATATATTAAGCTAGACTGGGATCAGGAAAGAGGGCCAAGGTATTGGCTTGGCCCAGCTCGCCCCCCACCCCTGTTGCTTAAAAGCTTGTGGGCAGGGCAACCCACCCCCGCATGGTGCGAGCGAGGTTGCCTACACCACCTAGGTGAGATCTGGGTAGTGGATGGTGGGGTGGCCAACCCTATCAGTTTTTATTAGATTCTTTTTTTAAGTTTTGAAAAGCACACTAAATTATAGCATGATTCTTAAATACATTTGGAATTATGATTCTTGATAACTCAATCCCTAAATCGAATTTTTTTTATACAAATTACCAATGTGTTATTGGGAATTTAAATCCAATGATAAACCTCTAGTTTCTTTAACATTTGGATTTGTGAAGGACAACTATGTTATTTGGTTATGAACAAGAATAATACTATCTAATTTAAAGGATGAGGTATCATTGTTTTTCATATATTTATCAAGACAGAAAACCAAAAAATAAAAAATCGAATCAGAACGTGCTGGGCTAAATTCCTCAAAACTCGGTCGATCCATAAAAACTAAGCCCAGCCCATAATAGATTGGACCAAGGAAATGAGCCCAATGGCCCGATTTAAAGCCTCGAAATTTCTAAGTAGCTATCCTACCAATGAAAATATTTCAAGCTCCCACAAAGAGAGAATAATCTGCTTTAGAAAGAAAGTCAAATAACAAAGAAGCAGAACAGATTTACAGCCAATAAATTTCATTTGACACAAAAAAACATTAAGGACTGAGATGATATGATATGATTTTAGATGAAAGTTGAATAAAATCTTATTAGAATATTATTTTTTTAATATTATTATTATTTTAAAATTTGAAAAAAATAAATTATTTATTATATTTTATATGAAAATTTAAAAAAATTATAATGATGAAATGAAAAGAAACTGTTTATGTATCCAAACAAGAACTAAAAATCACCAATTAAATTCATTCGACACCAATAAATAAATAAATAAATCCAAGGCTGTGAGGGAGAGTATCAACCACTTGCATATTTTCAATTTGGTTAACTGGGTTTACAGCACAGAGACAACAATACACTGGGAGGAAATAAACACTATATAATAATAATAATAAAGGGAATAATACACGGTACATGTTGATGCCTTAAAGAATATATCTATATGAAAAGGCCCTGTAAATTAATAAAATCATATTATTTGGTGATTAATTTTCAGTTGAAAAATATGAATTCAAAGATTTTTTGCTTCTTTAGACTGAACTAATATCTCTATGAGCTGCTGAACTTGCTTCGCTTTTGCTTCTATTCTCCAAATCATATTTGTACTTTGACACTCCAAGAGATTCTCATAATGACTTGGGTTGCTATTGTTTTCATCATCTTGAACTCCCATTAGAGGAGTACCAGAGTTTTTTCTGGCAAATCAATATCTTCTCCTTGTCGATACCATACTCGGTGTCTTCTTTACGGCAACCCCATCTCATCCCCTTGGCAATGGTGGCAACAGCATCTACAAAAAAACTGGATTCCCGAATTATTGCATACCCGTTGGGTCGCAGCATCCGGTCCATCTCCAGGAGTACATATTTCATGTCACATCTGCCAAAATACTAGCTATTGTCAGAACCAGAATACTTGTGTAGTTCATGCATCAATTAGCCAGAAACAGAATGTTTTAACTTGTTCCTATCATACTTAAGAGCTAACAGTGCACCACAATAGTCAAATCATATTAATTCTAATATTGAAAAAAAGAGGAGTGCCCTCATGCATTTGAAACCAAAGTATTTTCTCCATGGCAGACTCAGTTTGCTATTTGGGAGACTCACATGCACTCTAAGCTGAGAATAAGCAAGTCTGTTCTACGTTATTAGCTTTTAACCTTATGTATCCAGTTTGGCCCACTCCACTGAATTCTCAAACAGCCCTGGGATTACAAATTTCAGTAATGTCCCAAGCCTTTTGTTTTCTCTACTGTAAAGTTCAACCAAGTTGGTGACCAGTTTCTAATATGTTATTTTTCAGATCTGAATTGTCTGCTTGGGCAGTCTAGTCAACAAGATAAATTTATCATAATCAGTTCACACTTCAACATCAACTTTGTCCCCCATCAGACGAGTGTCATTCCAAACCCAGAGGCAAAAGAGTTATCACCATCCGAAAATAATCAACTAGTTCATAAAAAAAAAAGTGAAGCATTTGGCCAGTGCCTTACCTGTGGCTTTCATCAGTAAAGAGGCTATCAAGGTGAAGGAGATCATATGTTCTAGGATATGTTGAGAATGCTTCACACCTACCAAAGCAGCAGATACCATTCAGTATGTTATAATCAATAAGATACAAGGAAGGTACTTAGGATGCCATCTGTGAGGAGAAAAGGTTCCAGAAAATAATTAAAAAATTACCAATCATGGTAAGTTCCAATGAGACCCCGATCAAAGATCACGGGAAGTGTATTGGCAGCATAGGATGAGACAACATTCATGACCCACACAGGATCATCAACTATAGCTGCAGCAAATCCCCCATAAACGGTATTCATGTCCATTACATTTCTTATCTTGTCAGTCCCAATTCCAGGGAGCAACTTTTTGTAGTGCTTCACTCGTACCTTCCACTTACTGTCATCATGCTTGAAGGTACTAGCACTCCCACCGGGAACATCTGAAACCCGCTCAGGTGCAACATGCAACCGCTCAGGCCATTTAGGGATGGATGCCAATGCAGATTTCTTAAGGTTTGGGTTTGGAACAACAACACAAGGACGAAGTGGGGTGTACCATGCTGAATCTGGCTCAAGGCTATCATCACATTTAGGTGGATAGGCATCTGGATTATCCAGCTGATTGTAGCAACTATTGTCTGAAGATTTCTGCCAAACAGCAATGTCATCTTTTTTCTTGTAAAGTTTGAAGCACATAGAAGTTAGCAGGTCCTGCAACTTTTCGTAATCTGATCTCTGCTCTTCCACAGTTGTGTTCCATCCTCGCCATCGGTTTTCATAGTTAACTGGTGGGCCAGACAAAACCCAGAAGCCTCCAGGACGAAGTATGCGGTGTATTTCAAGGAGGTACATTCCACCTGAAAGCAGGAAATTTGATTAGTGAAAGAAAGCAAGAATAATACCGCTCACAAAAAATAATCAGCAATTTTTTTACTAACTTATGCATGTTCCAAAAGGAAATTCCTAACAACCTAAGTGGATGAGGATTTAAAACAACGACATCACATGAAGTTAGTTAAGGGAAAAGAAACTCAGGCCACAAAAGAAACCACATCAACGATCTATCTTATGCACAGTTTGTGCATAAAATAAGCACCAGCAATTGCTACACAATTGCAAAACTCCAGAAAAATAAATTGCACACTCTAAACTAAATATACAGTATTCTCAGAACAAACTACATCATCTGCAGATGAGAAAAGGCAGAAAAAAATTGAAAAATAGCTGATCTTGTAGACAGAGCACGTAATGGACCCCAATTAAATCGTATGACATGCATTCTCACCCCAAAGTTCCAACTAAAAAAAAAAAAAAAACACGAACCGTGACTACTCGATTGTCTATTTGGACGAAATTCTCTTAGTTTCATAGGTTTAGAAAATACTTACCAAACTCTGTCCATGGGATAAGGCATCTTGAGCAATGAGCCATATCAAATGACTTTGAAGGGAAAGGAAGGCGTTGTGTGGAAATGATGCCAAGTATTGCTGGAATTCCACGTTCCAGTGCAAACTGGACTTGAGCTTCATGATTATCTCTTGGGGCAAGGGAAACCGTTAGAATACCACGATCTAGCAAATCACCACCCCAGCTTGCAACCTAAGAATTAAGCCATTTGTACAGATCAATTGGCCTATCTTCTAGCAGATAAAATATTAGTTATTTCCACTACCTCTGATTAAATTCTCTACAGCACTGCAAACAGATGACCATGTCTTCAAGGACAAAACATATATAGACAAATAAATGACTAGTAGAAAATAAATGTCTTAAATAAGATGAATGTCATAAACAATGGAGAAGATGAAAGAGTCACTCACCCCGCACCCAGTGTCAATGGCAGTTCGAACAGTACCATCTTTCATTTCTGGGATCAGATCTTGCATCAGATCAACATATGCACCAACACCTCTAGGGAACATAGTACCCCCACCAGGAAAGAGGAACTTATCCCCTTCTTTCCTAAGCCAATTCTGATTTGATTTCTGCTTGTTAATCCAATTATATGGTACATTCCTGGAAAGTCCACGTGATTAATTCAATGAAGCACTCAAAGCACTCAAATTAGGTATAAGATCCTGGCAACTTAAAGCCAGGGAGGCACTTTAACTAAAAACTAAAAAGATCATAATACCTGTACCAACATTGATCCCTGCTCTTTGGCCATTTAATAGGCGGCTTATACCCATCAGGGGGTGGAACCAAGCATTCCTTCCTTTCAAATACTGGAGGACAGTGACGTTCCATGAATCTAAGGCGCTGAAGACCATACTTCCTCCACCTCTAAACAAATAAACATGAATCAGACGTAAGGGACTTTTATACCCTACAACCTTTTCCTAGATTCCAATACGTCTACAACACAAAAATAAATTAACAGTACCCTGGGATCCGTGCATGGAGTGTAGTCTTGATAGTCACTGCTGCATTCGGGAAATACAATGGGTTTAACTTGAAGAGGAGTAACTACCGATCCTTTTGGGGATTGGACATCCCTTGCAACATTGTTGGTGTCAAACCCGCTCTTTTCAGAACAAAAGATTCCACCAAGATAAAATGAAAATCCACATAGCAACAGAAACATAATTGACATGGGGACAATCCTGGAATTTTTATCCCCTTGGGGAAATGGTTTTCCATCTTTATGCTTCATGATTCCCTAAAATTTGCAAATATCTGCACAGATGCAAGGGACTTGTAAGTACCCAAAGACTGGAATTTTTTCTATCTTTAAATTTTTTTTTAACGCTAATAACATTCCACCTTCCTCAACTCAGTAAATCATATATAAAACAGAGGCATTATGCATATTTTCTCCTTATTACTTAAGAAATCAGAATTTTCCCTTACTCCCCAAATCACATATTTCCATCTGTCCTCATTTGCAGTTAAAGGAAATGAAGAACACTAAAAAAATTATAACAGCCCAGCCACTCTAACCACACTATTCATGACATTCCAAGTTCACATCTCATTCCCTGTTATCACCCAAAAAATTAAACTTGGCATCATGAAAATGAAACAAAAGATCAATGGATGCGCTGACTCAACTATTTAAGTTCCATTCATCCCAAATATTATGCAACTACCAGTTAGTTCTTTTCAATTAATCAGTGTCCTACCAAATTTAAAAGAAAGGAGAAAAAGAAAAAAGAAAAGAAAGGTCAAGCAACAACTTCAAAAGTATGTACTGATGTGTTTAACTGAGCAAAACCCATCTGCAATGTGAAAAACACAAAGCAAGAAGTTAATTTTTATTAGAAGTTATAAACACCAGAAGTGCGCAGCAATCAGATCGATGCAAGTCATGCCACAAGACTCAATTTTGAAGATCAGATCCAGTTTATGCGTGCAAATTCTCCTCAATTAACACAAAGGAAAGAGAGTCGGGTGGGAAAAAAAAGTTGAAAAAAAAGACCCAAAATAATCGGCGCAAACAGCGGAAGGATTAAGATCCAAATGTCAATAATCAATACCAACCACTAAATTGACTACGGTAAGCTGTAAACTACGAGATCTGATAGCGACTACAGACAACTATTATTTTGCATGTCACCTTGGCTTTACATTTTCACACATGATATTGGGTCCCAAACCTAACAAACGCAGCCGACCTTATGACTTATGAGGGGGCCCCACTCTCTCTCCCACTACTTCAAAAGGCAGAAAAAGAAGTGTTGATCTTACACCAACCATAGAAAAGAAAAAAGCAAATAAAAGAGAGTGCATCATGCAGTTTAATCATTTCTTCAAACATAAGAAAAGTTCCCATGATTTCATCGTCACTGCATGCCAATCAGCTGCTTCTGAAACATCAATGGTTATATGACATCAAGAAACGCAATTAATAGGAAAAAAGAAAAAAGAGCAAAAGCACACAGTTCCAATGCATTGCCAATCAAAGTATAGGATGAAATGCATCCATATGGTGCCGAAACAGAGCAGACAATGCAGACATAAATGAAACAACAATTCTCTTGAAAACCCATCTTGTAATTAGGAAATCAACACAGAACATGGAAGAACAAAGCAACTGATCTAGACTTATACCCATATCAAAAGAGAAAAACGGGTCTACAATCAAAATGAAGATCAATTATGCAAATGGAAGAACACTCATCATGAGAACATGCATCCATGTCATGAAGAAGAGCATAAAAGTCGGAAATTGATAAAAGATAAAGATGGATAGAAGGAAACTGGATTATTAATACAATGATAGTATCTGACTAGATCTGACAGAGAACAAAGAAAAGCAAGAAACAAAGAGCAAACAGTGAGTAGCCACACAACAAGTCCAGGGAGAAGATGAGAGAGAGAGAGAGACGATGATGAACATTGAGTACGTACCTCTCTCTCTTTCTCTGTACAGCCTCTATTTTTCTCACTGCTTCCAAAATCCAAAGGAGAGACAAAATGGGAATCCGTCGAAAACTCTCTCTTAAGGGAGAGAGAGAGAGAGAGAGGAAACTTGAATAAAGGAGTATGCAAAAACCGAGATCTCAAGCTGGGTCTTTTATAACTCTCACCCCCTTGCCTTCCGCTCTGCTGGCCCCCCCACCCCACCGGTTTTTCTGAAGACTCCATTCTGCTTCTCTGGTAAAAAAAATTATTATAATAATAACGTGATAATGATGATCATGGAAATATATGCCTCCTCCCCTCTAAAGTTTTGTCCTTTTTCCTTTATGTGTCGGTGAATCTACATCGGTCTACTGTCATTCACGGAAAATAGCCAACCCGAATGGTTTCTAGTTTCTACCACACTTCCACGCACTGAATTACACGCAGAAAAGATCAAGACCATGGGATTCTTCAGTTTTTTACTTCTCTGTATTAATAATAGAATAATACAGTAAGGGAAAAAAAAAAGATCAATTCTTTTTTCTTTTTGTCTAACTTATTTTTCTTTTTTATATAATAAATTTTAAATAATTATATTATATAAGAAAATTAAGGCAGATATTTATGGCGTTGAAGGCTTTGCACTGCTTGTATCCTTATCATTTATTTATATACAGTTTGATATGCCGGTGATCCTTGGCCATTAATTTTGTTCTCTCACTCGAACTACTCGAAGAACGCCAGGATTCAAATCTCCCACTTGTTACTTCGAAAAATAAAATAAAATAAAATTATAAAAGGATATTTACTTTGTCAGATTTTATAAAAATAAAATTATAAAAGTGATATAATTTGATGATATGCTAAATATTTTAACTTTATAATTTGACGTACCAGTCAGATCAATTTATGAATTTATTTTTATGAAATTTTTTTGTGATTAAAATTTATCACGTAGACGATAAATTATTTCAAAAAAATATTAAATATAATCGTAAAGTACATAAACGTCACACAATTTTATTAAAAAAATAGATAAATATGAAATTCATACAAAAAAATTTATTTTTTAATAATAAATCTTATTTTTTTCAAATAAAATATACGACACTTGCATGTGTTCATTGCATGATCTTCATGATGACCAATAATAACTAAAGATAGTCGGAAACCCCAAATGCAAGATTTATAAGAACTGTAATGCTTAAACTGCTGAAGGAACATGGATTCCTGTCTAGGCCATGGCTTTCGGGGTTCATCAACAGGGCAATGTCCCTTTCCTGTCCTTGGATCGAAGGGACACTCTAACAAGATACTTTGTTTATCCCATGTTTAACATCCTAAATTTTGTGTGCAACTGTAATCTTCTTTTTTATTTTTTCCTCACATAAATTAAATAATTTAATTATAATATATATATATATATATCTCTAATTCCCAGCTCAGGTGGAAGGTGTCAAATTCTCATGAAAATTAGTCCAATCATTTCTATAATTAAGGCTAGAGTTTCAACATTAAAGTCAGTGGTGTATTTCTCACTGATTTGTATATATATATATATATATATATATATATATATATATATATATAGATATTGGGGGGTTTCTGACTTTTTTGTACCACTGATTTTATGTTTTTGTTTTTGTTTTTCTTGGTGATGAAGAATGCTCGTAGAAACGGGTAGACCCACCTATCTTCATTCCAATAAAAAAGTTTGGCAAAAACCATTAATTGCCCACAAATTATGGCTTTTTATATTATGCCATTGCTTAAATCTCAAGTTTAGCCACCTATATTTTTTGGCCAAGTGCTCTTCCATTTCATCCTAATATTTGTGGGTTGAATAAATCTATTATACTACCTCATTTTGCTTTTTTATTTTGACCGCTCATGCATCTAATTTTTTTTTTTACTTACTGATTAAGAAAGTGATTATTAATGTATTGATGTATTTTTTATTTTTTAAAAATATTTTAAATATGTTAAAAAATATAATATAAAATAAAATAAAATTTGTACTAGTAGGCACATCCAACGGTCAAAGTTGGGCGGCACACTAACACTACCCTTGTGGGTTTGTAGATCCCTTTTTACCGATCTTCTCTCTTTGAATTAAATACATTCTTTAGAGTCTCGAATGTGGATATTTCCCAAAAAAAAAAAATAACAAAGAAACGAATACGAAAAAAAAAGGAATATATATAAATTATTATTATTATTATTATAAAGTACGTATAATATAAAGTAAGGTTAACTTATGAGTTTATTTTAAAAAATTCTCTTGTGAGTAAAATATTTCTCACAGTGAATTAGTATGATCGTTCCCCTTTTTTCTATTTTATTTTCGATGAGAAATCATTTGAATAAGAGCTGATTCCCACTGATCTATTAATGAAGATGGAATTTAAATATTATAAAATTTATGAGATAAATTGAAAAATTATACTTTTATAGCTATAAAATATAATTTCTCCAACTGAATTTAAAAATCAATTAAAAGTAATAAATATTTTTCTTTAATTAGTATATCACAGCTGGAGAAAATTAATTAAAAAAAAAGGTGTTGGGCATGGGATGGGAGACTTTGACAATTGGCACAAGAAAGTTTAAAGTACCGAGAGTCGGATCTCATTGTTGGCTGGGAACATTAGACTTGGACCAAAACAGTATATATATATTTTTTAAATGTCCTTTTTTATATAAAAAAAAATATAATTTTATTGAATAGTAATGATTTGGATTTAAAATTAAATTAAATTATAAAGATGTGAGGATGTAATGGGTCAATAAAAAAAATTGAATAAACTATGAGATCATGACCTCCACATTAAGTTGACATTGAACACTATTTTGTACTAACTTACATGTTAACTATACACATCTCAGTTTTCACACTGCAAAACCTGTTCAATCAGAAGATTCAGTCAATCAATTATATATGAAAGTTGTATAAAAATTTTATAAAAATAAATTTATAAATTGATATGTTTTTATATAATATGTATGTTAGATTTATTTTATAATAAAAATAATTTTACAATCTGACGTATTACATCAAATCATATCAATTTGTGAATTTACTTTCATAAAATACATTTTTAGCTAAAATATTTCTCATTATAATATACGTATAACTTAAATTATATACTATGTTCCTACATGTTTTCATCATATTATGATGAAGCGATAGAATATGGCCCAGCAACCATTAGGTTAATTATTATCTTTTAAAATTATAAATATTAGAGTTACTCGATAATATCATATCAATAAATTAGGATAAAAATGAAGAGAAAGTGTAATAGATAACGAACATGATATACATGAATATATGTGTATGCATCTCATCACTGCATGAGGGAATATTTTTAAATGAAAAAAAATCTATTCATCATTATTATTATTTTTTATCACAATCCATCTCAATATCTCATAATGTGACATTAAATAATAAATTTATAAATAAAATATAATAAATAATCTCTATTCATCTAATATCAAATCATGAGATGATAAGAAGATGATAAAAATTAAAATGATAAATAACATTACTCTTTTTAAATGGTAGACAGGATAGATGGAGTTCTTGCCAGCAAATAAATTTTTCGTTTTATTTTTTGGATGAGCCTTACAATTATTAACAAAGGAAATTAAAAATCTGCTTATAAATTGATCATCACCGACATTATATATCTCAGACAACTTTATTCTTTAATTACTTTGGAACTGTCATGGAAGACATCATGCGCATGCAGCACTTTGCTTCTCCTTCAACCTAAGGAATATGAAGAGAATAATAAAATTAGTCCATGAATGAGAATGTTAGCTACTGTTCCCTGGTTCAGCATCTTGACTCTGAGTTGTTCAAGCTCTCTCTCTCTATATATATATATTATAAACATCAATATACTATATATATATATATATATATATATTATTATATATATATACAGTCAGATCGGATGAAAAAAGATTAAAAAAACCACTTGGTTGAAATATATCAATTAAGGGAATAAGGTACTTTAGTTTAATTTTATAATGGTTTTATTGAGGATAATTGCTTGGTAAATGGATAAAATACACGAGTGGACAAACATCTAGCTATAGGTCAAATGAGTAACGTTATATATCAGTCACTATTCATTTCCACATCCTACACTTATAATTTTTTTTTTTAACAAGTGAAATGATCAAAATATCCTATATTTTATGCTCGATGAAAATTATCGATGATTATATATATATAACTTGAAATGGAGAGTAACCAGCTAATCCTCGAATCCATCTAGTTTTTTGATTTTTTTTTAACTGTACAAATTGTATATCTATCCTCATTTTGGTTGAACTTTAACAACTCCAACCGCGCGCATCTAATATTATGTTGAGGAAGAAAGATCACCATGAGTTCTTTTAGACCTTTCTCAATCCAATTGTCATCTCAATGGCATACAACACACATGCAGAATGATGATGGAGACCCAAAATACATAGATTGGATAGAACAGATCATGGAATGGCTTGCTATCTAGGTAGCTGCATTTATACAAAACAGTGACAAATTAACAAAAGTTTTACACATGTTTACAAATATTGGTGCAGTTTATAATAATAAGCCGGAAAGGGTTTCGAGTATATGGACAAAAGACAGATGACAGATGGCATAGTCGAAAAGGAGAGAACGAAAGATCAAAAGAGACCACAGGATCAGCTGGGCTGATCGCTGCTGTAGGCAAAGGATATATAAACGCGTCGAAAGGGATTATCTTTGGCAAGTAACATGACGTCGGGGGCCAAGAAAAAAGGCTCCACATGGCTTTCATGCCCCTCCATGTGATGCTTGTTTACTATGATTGTGCCGTTGCTATGGCTACTCTCTAATAATTCCCATCATTTTTAGGCAAAAACCCAACTCCGTGTTGACTGAGGCATTTTTGCATTTATTCTATTTTGTCCTGCAAAGTCATATATGTACGCATGCAATTGGGTACGTACAAAGAGGAAGGTGAGGAGAAACTTGCATACCATTACACATACCATGAGGGGAGAATTAGGTAGTAAATATTTTTATATATTTTTATGCCTATGCTGTCGGCTGTTAGAAATTTCAATAAAAATTAGATAAAAAAGAAGGTTCCTGATTAATTTAATAATCTTTGGTTGTGGGACCTTTTTGTTTGAACATTGTATTTATAATTTCATATTTTAAAATATTTTGTTGATGGGGGGCTCTGTGGATTGACTTTCTAAAGTTCAATATAATGTTTGAAGTTGGGTGAAGAGCCAAATTCATCCATCTTTAGAAACTGATTAGCACGTATGAACTTTTTATTGCTTTTCGATTTGTCCTTCAAGATTGACCAAATACAATTATGAAATCTAGAAGAGAAATACTTTAGTTACAAAAGAATTATATAAAAGTAAATCTATAAACTAACGTGACTTGATGCAGTACGTCAGATTATAAAATTACTTTTAGTGTAAAATAGATCTAACGGATCACGTGAAGTAACGTCAATTTGTAAATTTATTTTTATGTAATCTCTTTATATCTATAACAGTTCTCTTCAAAAAAAATGACAGTTGGGTTCCTTCCTTCACTTAAACTAAAACAGGCCTCTCTTACAAAGTTATAATTTTTCCGGTCTGAATCCATAGACAGCCCCACGTACATAGATACGATATATAACCCAAACCCGAAGGGCCGAAACATAGGAACATCCCCGGGGGAATGGTTGTACGGCATGATAGACAACAGAGGAATGTGATCTTGGAGCCAAAATAGCATAAATATGGATGATGTTAAAACAGATTGATCAAAACCAAAGAGAAATGATCACAATAGGTGAACTCTACAATAAGATGGAAGTAAGGGCAGAAATGTCATTTTGTTGGCTTTTCCACGTGTAATCACCATGTGGCATATAGTTAATCTACAGTGCTTCGACATGTTATCGTTCCGTCAAGGATGGACAGAGTTTTTAAGAACACTGGCATTGGCCTAGTCAAATAACAGTGCTTAGCCAAATTTTGGCTAAGTAGCTCAAAAATAGTCTGTATTAAAGTAGTCAAAACTCCAAAGCTAACTTCACTTTTGAGCTATGATAAATCTATCCCTTTATCTAAATTTGGCCAGCCATTATTATCTCCAAAACAATATTTTATTCTAAAAATATTCTCAATGGCTACTATTGGACAATTAGGTAGAGAAAAAAAATAGTTGGGAAACAATAATTTTTAGCAAAAATTAAATTACTAGTTAATATACAGAGTGTATTTGTAAAATATATATAAAAAAATATTATTAAAATATATAATATTATATTATTATTTTGACTTTTGGATGGATAGTTCAATTTAGATTAACCTTTCTAATGGTTCAGCCAAAATCTTAACTTTTAGTCAAATTTTAGATTTGGCAATGGCTGGACCATTGTCAATACTCTTTTAACATATGGACTTCATTCACAATCATGCCTAGTACAAGTGGTTATGGCTAAAAAAATGTATCAGGGTACTAAAGTCCAAACCCGAGTAATCCATAGCACAAGGAGTGTTTGAACAAGTCACTCAACATACACGAATGACTGAAAATGACAAATTCAAGATAAATTCCATTGCCAATGCTTTTAACAGATGGACTTCATTCACAATCATGCCTAGTACAAGTGGTTATGGCTAAAAAATGTACAGGGTACTAAAGTCCAAACCCAAGTAATCCATAGCACAAGGAGTGTTTGAACAAGTCACTCAACATATACCAACGACTGAAAATGACAAATTCAAGATAAATAATAACATTGCTCATTAGGATCGCAATCATGGTTAGATTTTTCCAGATAAAATGTCTAGAATGGAATGTAAAGATGCATGCATACGTTTATATTTAGCAAACAAGTTTGCCAATCATTCTTTACTGGTACATCAAGATCTGGCTTGCTCTTGTCTATCCTATAGATAATCGGCTTTGGATTTGTGCGCACCTAACTTGAATCTTCACAAATGGCTGTTGCTTTGCTTAAAACTCTGCTGCTTCACAAAATATTTTAGCCAAGGTTGATATTTAGTAGCTAAATCACTTTAACATAGCTTGTCACTTACTGAAACGATCCTCTCTATTTCTTCTAGAAGGCGCTCTTTTTCATCCACCAATTCCTCATTCTTCTTCTGAAGCTCTTCTATCTGCTTTGTTTGCTCCGAGTCCTTCCTGAGAGTTTATAGTACACTAGTATAAAACTAGAGAAATTCCGCCATTTGTTTGACAACCAATGTGAAAGTTGAGATTCCTGTAATGGCTAAGCATAATACAGGAGAAGAAATCTGATTGTACTTCAATTCAATCAAAAGCTATCAAGTGCCACCACGCCACCCTGACAGTGAGTCACACTTTGCTTGACATGGCATTTCTAAATATTGGAGAATAATGCAGTGTACTGTAGGTTTGGTGTTGAAGTATGTGCAAAAATTTCAAGCTTCAAACTATAGAAAGGTTATTTGTTATGCATAAAGATCAATAACAAGGAGTTGAAGCTCATGCAGGTCATTGGAGAGAAGGAACTGCATCACATGCATTGCATCTCCATTCCCAAGAATTTTGGATAAAGCTTCATATACAGACACGAATCTTCATTCCCTAGTTTATATTTTACTAATGACCTCTTCTTGCTTAGCAGATGATAATTTCAGTTCTTAAATATTACGATATAGAATTTTAATCCATCTCATAAAGAAACCTATCATAGTTCTAATCCTCCCTCATTAGGAGAATACCCAACAGTGGTTCTAAATACTTAAATCTCTAGTTCTAACATATAACATTAAAAAGTCTGACAATTAGGAAGTATAACATTGGTCTTAACTAAAGAACTGCACATCTTATTCCTGGTTTCATCGTATAGCAACTTGACTCCACCAAGAGATATTCAACCAATCTGCTTGGTGGGAGACCAGCTTAAAGCTCACTAGCTTCACCTCCCTATGCATATGTTAAGAACAGAAAGAATCAACATCGTTCTTAAATTAGCTGTTTACTTATCAAAAAACAACAGAAAGAATCAAAGGTATCAGCCAGCTGAAATGCTCTCCCCAAGCTTTTATCTTCCATGATATACGAACACAAAGACTCTGACCGTACTATCTGCCTCATCCATAAAAAACCAGTCCACCTATAGTAAGAAAAAGAATTGTACTGAATCTTTTGCAGCAACTGAATGGACAGAGTGCAATCTTTTATCCCAGTCAGATCCCTTTGACTATAAATTTAGGCCCCTGTATATGTTTGTTGTGGACTAAAGCCTTATATGAGGAGCCACTGAACTTATTTTTATTTCAATAGTTAATGGGGTTATCAAATAGGCCCCTAGTTAAGCCAAAGGGAAAATTACTCTCAAAATACGAAGCCTCAGTAGTTGCAGTCATGATCACGTGCATTAGATGATTCTCGTGAACTAAAGAAGAGAATCTTTTCTTGCACCAAGCATGGAAAGTAAAAGGGTGGTAATCATAATAACTACATTCATAGCACGCCTTTTCCATAGGTGAAGATATAACTTGTATGGTTTCCAGAAATAAAAACCTATCATCTGGATTGCAGAACAGAATCTCTATTTTCTTTGACTCTGCGGTCATTTACACACGTATTATAGATATATATGTTCCACAAGAATTAGATGTTCACAATCACGTACTGAGGGCAGGAGTTATTTTGGTAAAGTGGAAACCTACACAAACAGCCCTTAGATTTTCTTGGAAGGTGGACATAATTAAAAAAGAGAAATGTTACTAATATGGGTAAGCATACTTGCTAACTCTACATGGTGTCTGTTTGATTTCATTTGCTAGAATTCAAGTAAGACTATGACTTTAAAGTTTATATGTTTGTCAAAACATGCTGTCTATAGGCACATCATTGACTCTACTGTTTTCTGATTCAAAGGATTTGAAACTCCACTGAATCTTAGGAAATCCGTAAAGAACAATTCGAAGCATTGTATTTGTAAAATACTAGGCATGTTCACCAATTTCAACAAATAAGTTTGCGTTGAATAAAGAAGCAATATAGTCTTGAGCATTAGATTAGTAAGCATTATATCTCGAGTGTAAGAAAATAAATGTTCCATTTTCTCGTTACCTATTCATGAAGGATAAGTTGAGTTTGAGTGACCGCACTTCCTTCTCAAGGTTTTCACACCGCTTCAAGACAGATTGCACATCTGATGGAATTGCTGGTGTCAAATTCCTTTCCTTTGCCTCCGCCATCCTGCATCATCAAGAAATCAATATGAACCAGCAATTGCCAGCTGTAGTACTAACAGACAATTATATATTCTCAGGTTGCTGGCAAGAATGAGCTCGATATAAATTATTGGCCTACTTCCTTCGTGTGTGTCTGTATGTGCTCCTTCGTGTGTGTTTGTATGTGCGCATTCATGTGCTTTGAAATGTATCTCATTAATTTCAACAATGCTTCTTGTATGGGAAATACAGAAGTTATAATAAAATAAATAATATAGCTATCTAATTAAATCAATGATACTAAAGATAGAAAACAAAAAGAGAAAAAGAAAAGACCATGAAACTTAGAAAGAAAAGATAACTTTAAAAGGAAGAGGATACTCTTCCCAAAGTTGTAGAGTTTGTTTTACGTACTTTCTTGATCGCTCCACCCTTCGCTTTTTTGTAGAGTCCCCCTTGTCCACTGTACAACTTTTGTTTGTTAGATATTATATGAGTGCATAATCGTTACTCTACCACTTCTGTGAAATGGAAGTTTTCCATGTAGTGGTAGCATCAAGATAAGCATACTAATGAAAACAAGCACACACACAAAAACAAACGCGCGCACACACTAATCTCTCATGAAAACGTATGAATACCTTGATTCCATTTTGCAGTCAGTCAAATATGTCAAAAATGGTTTTTAAAGCTTCCCTCAAGCATAAACATTAGCAATTTGAATGTGAGCGTTGCATTTCAGAAAGTAAAGCAAGCTAAACATGCCATGTGATATTGTGTAAAAAAAAAGCCACTGCATGTTTGGAAGAGACAGAGTTCATATCAATTTCATTGCATGCATGATATTATGTGTAGAGTTGCAACAAATATGCTTTTAATTTATTATTTTTTGAAATAAGTCGTCAATGAAATAATATCAACAAATCAAGAGTGAAGAAGGAAGTGTCCATAAGTATTCAGGGAACCAGAAAAATTTCCAAGCAGAAACTCATTGCTTAGATTTTGACAAAGTACAGATCAAAATTCTGACCAATCGTACCATCCATTTAAAACTGCCACAATATGGTTTTCATACCCCACCAATAGTCTCTTTTTCTTTTTCCTTTTCTCTTAGTAAGCTATGCCATGGGCCCATCAGACCACGACTTCATTCTCAACTCCATTTTCCACCATGGGACTGTGTTTCATTTAATCATCTCAGGAATACAGAGAGGTCAACCAATGCATTGTATGATTATTTAAAGATACAGCACAATCAGGCTTATGCTGTGGGAACATATACAATTGCTTTGGCAAATAAAATTCTGTCCTATTAAATTTACCGAGTACATATAAAAGGAAGACCTAATGTTCATTCTTGTGAAGTTTTAAACATAGTTGATCACCTGAACCTGCTGAAGTCACAGATCCATATCGGACTAAACTTCCCCTCTGCGTCAGATGCACAGAAAAAAAACAAAGTAAAATAAAACTGTGTAAGGCATTTCCCCAAGATCTTTAAGCAAATACTTCCTGTTATCCAAGAATAAGTATATACCTTTCGATCTTCTTTCAAAGTGTCAATTATCCGTTCTCTGATTTCTGCAGTTACACAAGAATACAAACTTGATTATCTGAATGTATAGTTCTTCCATCTGGTCCAGGAAGGGGAGAAAAGAAAAAGAAACAGTATAATGTGTTGGTGTAGTAGGAGGCACACAATCTTTAAATTTCAAATGTTGTTCTCACAGAAAATATTCATGTTCATGTTGAGAGCTTCAAATGATTCAGAGTGCACTCTTTCATTCAAAGTGACAGATTCAATTATGTAACACATCCCCAGTGACCCTCGAAAACTTATTTTTCTGCATCAAAAACTTGAAATTAATGTCAAGAATTGCATCAGAAATTCCTAATTAGAGGCAGCACCATGTGCTAATAATCTAGTAAGCCCCCTTTACCAATTTTGACAAATGACAACAATGATCATTTTATAAACGAATGAACCAATAAATTCCATCCCAGTGATGAAGAAACAAGAAAACAAAACATATACCTGCATGAAGGAAATACACTGATGCCATAAAACATATTACTTGTAAAATAAATAACAGAGTCATGAATGCTGAAGGAGAATGATGATGACAGGATGACTAGCAATTGTTTAAATCAACCTATGCCTATTTACCGTCGTGTGGATCATATACCTTTGGCTTTAGTGCCATTTTCTGAACTCCTACTATTTCCAACTTGTTTCCTCGAGCTCTCACAAATGCTTAGAGTTTGACTTGAATTGCTAGGCCCATCACATGCATCTAAACCAGATGAAACTACTGGTGCAGCAGCAGAAGATTCACTTTGGGAAGGTTCTTGAGAAGCTCTACTCAGCTGCATTTGGTTTGTGGGATTTACAAAACCATCCATGTCAAGGTCTATGGATTCTTCAACTGCAAGTAAAATCCTAGAATCCTTAACTTGGACATGGGATGCTTCTTGAAAAGTTCTTGGTATTTCATTTAAATGATTGTTTTGCCCTTGATCGAAGCTACTGTTCACAACAATGTCACGACCATGATAAATCCCATTAGAGCTATCCATAACAGCTTCTTTTTCAATCTGGTTGCTAAGCTTCTTGCGTTCTAGCGTGCCCTTCAGCATACTCACAACGGAAGAAACTTTATCTATATCAGCCATTCGGGGGGTGGTGAAAGTCGATGAGGATGAATTTGAAGGAGACATGAATCTGCCCACTTGGTTGGGAATCTCACACGTCGAAAAGTCATTGAAACAATTTGAATTGGAAAATTCTTGTTTCAATGTATTGATGCTATGCCCAGAAGCATTCTGCATAACTTCCGTACCCATTGTTGTTTGAGCACTCTGCATGGCAGCATACCTCTTCCTGAAAAAACAAAGTTGATATATGATTCATCTCTAAATTAAAATAAATTCAAAAGAAAATAAAGCAAGAGTAATTTCAGACCCCAATGATCCCAGGCATGATTTCTATATCTAGTTAGCTACAAAATAAATTGAAATTTTCATGAATATGATTTTGACTGATGTAAGCACTACACAATAAATACCGCAACTCGGAAGATCGGCTTCTTGTCATAGGTTGAGAACTATGAAACCATGCCTGCATTAATAGTAAGATATCAGGAAAACATGAAGCTTTAGTGAAAATAAGATTCAAAAAGGAAAACCTAACCTTGGCCAAATATAAATCTGTAGTTTGCAATCCCTTTTCAACAGAATTCCTGACAAAACTGAAGTAAACTAAATCACTGAACATAATAAGCTCTATTGAGAAAATGTAGCACTAATAATTTTATTACTTTACAAAATCCTGAAGTATAATACTAATTATGGATGATTCAACCAGAAAACAATAATGGCTCTACTAACAGACCTAGCAACTCTGGGACCATGCAATACTACAAAATGGATAGGTACATTCATATTTAAAGGAAGCAGTAAGCACCTAATTGATTGTTGATGGAGGTCTCCAGAGATATTATCTGCCATAGAATTACTCTGTGGATGTAAATTATCGTTGCTTCTTTTCTTTTGTAGTATACCCACATGTTGCTGACTAGAAATACTGGCAAGTTCGGTGGATATCCTGAAAGTGCAATGAAATTGCAATAGAGTAATTATGTGCCAATATCAAGTACACTAGGTAGTTTAATAAACTATATAGAAAAGAAAAATGACTAAATACTTAGGAAAGCAAGGTTTAGAGAAGTAAAAGTAACTAAATGAATCTTATCAAACAGCTAGATGATCTTAATAGTCTAACTTTTGGTGACTTCCCATGGCTTACAAATGTTTTTTTTGTAAGTAATCTAATATTTTAGTAAAGAAATCAAAATTCATAGCTCAAGTACACAGGCCCCATGGCTTCAAATGTTTTTTCTAAAGATCAATTATCACTAGAGTGATGTTTACTTTAGGATACGGCTGTGTGGTTCTTAAACATGGCTGTATCGATGAGATATCATGATAGTCAAGAGAAGTAGAACTAGCACCAACGTAGACATCACTTAAGGTAGTATGGAGAAATATACAGAATTTAGTTCATCAGAAACTTTAACTCCAAAAATATTTAAAACCCAATAATAAGTAGATAATAAAGAGATTTGATGAGTGGAAAATTTTGGAACTGCAATTAATCTAATTTCAACTGCCATTTGGACTGTAGAGGACATGAAACTTGAAGTATACATTTTTCCATCATTTGGACTTTCTTATACTCTATTTCTGATTAAACAAATGGTCATATTAAAATATGAAACAGCTGGGCAGATAGCAGCTACACATAATTCAAAGGAAAATAAGTTATCATGTTGTTGCTAATTTTTATGTAATTCTATGGTGAAACAGTTATACAAGCCTGAACGTAACTAGTCTAATCCTATATCATTAGGAAAAGGTAGCTTCCAAATGTTAAAGTACTTCAAAATTTTCTAATCAAAGTTCTGGAAAATTATTGTTATGATTGTTGGCACTGTTGTTTTTAATATTATCGTGCATGTAGAATCTACAATGGCCTTCGATCAATTAAAAAGCATGTTTCCCTCCATTATTGTGGGATAAAGAGACAAAAAAAAGAACATTCACAAACAAGAATCGCAGGAATTGCTTCAGTAAGTCACCGATGTCCATACTGCATATAAGATGTACTCAATCCATGAGTTCTCTGTTGATAGCCTACTCACCTCCTTGATGCTTGCCGAGTACGATGTGTGATGCTTGATGAGTTGTTGGCATTGTTCTGAAAATAGATATACAAGAATGTAAGGAAAAAGTAATCGGGAAAGGGAGGAAATAAAAAGCATGATATATTCGACCACAAAGTCACAACCATGAAAATTTCAAGGTAGATTATGATCATTGGATGATGAACTACAGAAAGTCCATATTTAGTAGTCCAATTATATAATATCCATTCACATGTTTTCATTCTTTCACTATTTCCAGACAAGGTTTAAGCTGATACAAGCCTGCAGTGATCATATCAATCATCTCATCTAATTTGGTCCAATACTCATCAAAACTTCTACAGCTTTCCATGGTTCTTAAGTCCAAAAAGTATCAATGATAAGTAAATTAATGGATCTAGAAATTTCAAAGGCTAAAACCGACTTTGGTTAAATCCATCGAAAAGAAAAAAAATGCATACTCCTGTTTAGAGCTTCAAAGTGGATTCAATGTCTGCCAAGTCTATTTGACAAGAGGTAGATGACAAAAGTATTCTCACGACTGATACTTGAAAAAGGCTTTAAATTCTGTTTTGCTTAACAACTGGAAAATGATCTTGATGCTTCACCTTGCAAGGCCAGGGTGATCCTCAGTTAAAATTTCACAATTATGAGTCTAAAGGACCATCCGCAATTGCTGCACAACTATGCTGCAATTAATATCCTATGGAGGTGAAGACTCACACTCAGTTGCTAGTTGTCTTATTTGTAGTACTTCACAGAGCAATACAAGAAAAGTTTGGATTGTAGAGAAAATGCAAAAAGATTAAAAAAAAAAATTATAGAACAAGAAATGAGGATGGCATCATTTACAAAGGAATGGCTTGAACTGCTCCCTACATCCAAAATGCTTCAAGAAAAATGTGTCACAATCCTCTAGACTCACAATTTTTAGGGGTCATTGGACTAGGAAAAATTTTCCTTGAATTACCCGAGGTGCACTTGCTGAAAACTCCTTGCCGAGAGCCTGTGCACCTCGGGATTAGTCGGGACTTTGTTCCGGACACCCGGTGGCAATAAAAAAAGGGTTCCTTTCAAAGTGGGTGCATTACTTCAGTAAATTACAAGCAACAATATTAGTCCATCTGATTAACACAATAGTAAAGCTCATATCCACCAAGAAACTAATAGGATAATAGCACTAAGTTTAAGACAGTTGTTTGCATCCCCTTGATATTTAAATCTGACATATGGTTGTCATTTTCTATACTACTTTTCCTACAAAAATCAAACGTAATCTGAATGAACTGCATGGAGTAGCATTTTCCCCCTTTATTCCCTCACAAAGAGTCACCAGTGTATAACTGAAGATAGTAACTGTGGTTAAAGGATTCAATAAAGCTTTAAAAACCATCACAGTGAATGATCCGACTGGTTTCTTCAACACTTTGATTGTGTCATGTTAAAATCCCAATTTGTAGTCAAGGAACAAAGTCATGAACAAGGATAAAAAAGCCCCACTTGCCTCTCCGTTTGTGAGCCAACATTTGAAGAGCTCCTCACTATCTGCATGTCGAAAGCTCTGAGAAAGGTTCTTAAATCCCAACATCTCCATGCTTGGTGCTGGGACTCCATTTGAGCTTTCCATGAAATAT
Source organism: Juglans regia (assembly GCF_001411555.2). Classification (NCBI taxonomy): domain Eukaryota; kingdom Viridiplantae; phylum Streptophyta; class Magnoliopsida; order Fagales; family Juglandaceae; genus Juglans; species Juglans regia. Next base: position 17,996,178 of record NC_049909.1, read on the forward strand.
TTCAGGAAGATCTCCTCGCTTGAATTCCTATACAAGTCTTCCATCACCACGAAATGCCTTTCCCTCCACTCCTAGGAATTGTCTGATCCCAATTTGACCTCAAAGTCTGCTGATCACTGTCCAGTTACAAAAGATTCATCCTTAAGCTTCCCTTGTTTCCATTCTTAACCATATTTTCTTCTCCAAACAAGAAAATAAAAATAAGAAATCCCCTGAAAGGATTAATATCCACCTCTGTAAGTGGACTCTACCCTTGCCACCCCAACAAATAAACGAACTTTGTAAACTGAAAAACCATGAAAATCTTGAACTATATGATAAAAAATCTTGTTAAGAAAAAAAAAAAAATTGGCAAAAACATCGATACTCACAAACTTGAACTATGAGGAATCGTTGCTCCAACAATTTGCATATGAAACACGAAAAGCTTTGCCTCTAGAGTAAATAACAAGCCAAGCTTTCATCTTGTGATCAGCCGAAAATATGACCCCTTTATCAGCAATCAGTTGACAGTTGTACCCAGACTCTTTCCATTTTACACTTGAGACCAGCCGAGCATACACGGTTTACTCAACCTGACAAGTCCAATCTACTAATATTCTACCGCACAGGTGCGAATTCAGAATAGTCTCTCTTTTTTTTCTTTTTTACTTCAACAATTTTACAAACATACGGTGGGCAAATTAATAAAATATTCAAAGAGCGGCATCAAATAATTGTGGGTTTTCTTCAGATTCCACCATATCATAGTTTGTCTTTTTCTTGATTATGATTATGAAACGTAAATTTACGGCCGTAATCTAAATTTAAAAGGTTGAAAAAATAATGTAAAATGATCGATTAAACTCAGGTGGAATTGTTCAATTCAAGACGGAACAAAATACAATTAAAAAAAATAATAATAATAAGAATAATAATAATAATAATAATAAGATGAAAAGGAATTGAGTCTTCACCAAAGGTGGAGCAGAAGGTCGGTAAGAGCCATGAAAGAGACCCGTTTTTGGGATTTAAAAATTGTAGCCGTTGAGATGGCGCTTTCAAGGTTTGGGTGCTTATTGTCTACGGCCATCATACATCATACAAAAAGTATTATAAATAAATAAATGTAATTAAATAAATAAATCAATTAAGAAAGAATTTAGTCGCAAGCCATACGTTGATATGTCACATTAACAAAAAGTTCAAATTTTTAAATCTCTTATTTAATTTTTTTTTATCGTATTAGCATCATAAATGTGTCATTCACACAGAAATATAAATAAATACCCTTAAATTAATCGATTAATAATTTTTAACGAGATTAATAATTTTTTTAAAAAAAAATTGCATTAAGTGGTTTTTTAACTTGACCAATGTAAGAAATCAAAAGCACAGACGTTCGTGTGCGTGGCATGACTCAAGTTGATAAATTATAGCTTGAAAAGTCTAGTATAGGTAACTTACTAACTTCACACTTATATCAACGATTAATAATTTAATAACGTTTTTACGCTACATTTCATTCACGTATAATTTAATTTAAAAGATAAATTTTAAATTTTAAATTTTACGAATCAAATTATATTATGTGAACGAGGAATGAATTCAAGTAAGATAGATTCGTTCTACCGAAAATTTGATACCGAATGAGTACAGTATAGATTGTTTTTTCTCTTTATTTTATTTAGAAAAAAACTATTTTACCTTTCAAGTTGTACCCTTCAAATATACCGCTTGACAATTTTTTTTATTTAATAATTAAAAAAGTGATTTTAAGTATATTGGTATATTTTTTTATTTTTATTTTTAAAAATAACTAGCGGTCAATAGAAGCGGTGCTACTGAGGTGGCAGAGTAGCACCGCTCTTTTTGTTAACTATTTTTTAAACTCCTTTAAATATTTAAAAAATATCACAAAATTATTTAAAAACACTTTTTTAATTATTAAGTAAAAAAAATTCGATACAAACTACGTATACAATTTTTCGGTGGCTCTATCATTTCTCATATATATTTTGTTATTGAAATTACAATAATTGACACGATTAACCCATTAAACGTAATATCATGTCAAAATGATACAATATATATTGTCTGTGTAATCTTACAAGTAAGTCTAAGAGACTAAGACACCTAACTCCTCATGATAGTTTTTGCATTCTGTCTTGTAATGATGTTGGGTTTACTTTATGTGTTTATCTCTTTCCCACTCGAGACACTCAAAGTCCAGCAACAACTATGCACATGCTCTCTGAGTTAAAAATTAAAACCTATTTCTTAATCACGAAACAGACCATATACATGCTCTCTAATTCATGGCAATAAAGTTTTAGAACTTTGGTAATTATTATTTTTTTAAATTCACATTTTGTTATATATACAGCAAATAAGTAAGTAAGTAGTAATTTACTCTAATCTAATTGGACCAAATTGTTGTTATATTTTGGGATTGAAGAAAACAAATTTAATGCAGCAAATGTCGATGGGAAGAATGAATGGCATTTGCAGCTGAATAAAGTAATGATTTCATAATGGTAACTCCACTTGATACATTATATTCAAGGAGATGATATCATTTGCCCACAAAAGATTCTTTTATTACTTAGTGACTCAGATTTCAGCATAAAAGAATGCAATGGTATACCTAAGCAATTAGGTAATCAAACATTATTTAATAACATAGTTAATCAGCACCGGATTTGCATCCTTTGCAGTTGGAATACACACAATCTGTCTCTTACAAAGTCATCAACCTGCAAATGTTTGACCAGAATTCTAACCGCTAGCAAATGTTGTCTTTTGAGGGTTTGGCCAAAATTAACTGGAAAATTGTGTGAAATTGGTACGTTGGGATTTTTTTATTTTTTGATGTTGGGAACCTCTCCAAGGTAGGGTCCTTCGGATCTATCCATGTAGAGTAAACTCTGGTCCCGTGCATCGTATTCTTGAAAGTTTTTTTACATGGAACTGATTAAATCGTTAATTTTTCATCAGGGAGTATGACTCTAAATGATTGTTTGTACCCAAGAGGTATTGAACCTTAGACCTATATTGTGAATTAACCCAATATTTGATTTGGTAACTCATTTGAGTTCTCTTAGTATGAGGAAGAACATGAATCAAAATTTTAAAAAAGAATACTGATGTTATAAGACATTTACACCACATATTGCTTAAGTGGCACAATTTAATTTTGAAGATAAATTTTATAAATTAAATTTTACTATTTAAGTAACGTAGATTGTGTGTTCTGTATACCGACTCGAAGAATAGAATAACTCTTTAACAAAAAAAAAAAAAAAAACTTAAATGGGTGAACTGCTTGTTTTATATGATTATTTATTCATATTTGAAAGAAACATTGTTTTTGGGATCCGGCTAATATAGAAGGCCTTCCACTTCGATGGCAATCATTTGAAAAAGGTCATACAAAATTATCAAAATGGTGTCCGCGTGTTGACAAACATCAACTGCCACAATAAACAGTTGAGACTGATTCAGTGATTCGAGAGTCAAACTATGAAATGGGTTGATCCCATGGAATAATCACAGATCCTTCATAAATCTGACTTCACTTTCATTATTTTTTTGTTCTGATTATTTGTTTTATGGAGCCGGCATCGTCTTACTTCTAGATGGGGGGACAAATTCTAACCTACTCAACAGTACCTTGCTGACCTACTCAACAGTACCGACTTCAAATGTAGCATCTCTTGTTTGCAATCCATTTGGATGCAGAGATAACTCATCTCATCTAATTTTAACTAATAATTTTATTACTATTCATAAATTATTTCAATTCATTTCACTATCCAAACGAGCATGCCTGTTTCTTAATAGGAAAAAAAAAAGAAGAAGTTATTTTACATCCTAAATCTTGTACTCCTCCGTCAAACTTGCATGTAAATGCCATCCACCAGCAGGGGCGGAACTACCTTATGGCTTGGGGGGGTTTTGGCCCCCCCAAAGTTTTTAAAATTTGATAAAAATTAAGTTTTAGAAGGTGTTTTTATAAAGTAGACTATATAAAAATTAGTATTTGACCCCCCCAAATTTTTTTTTTTTAACTTAGCCCCCCTAAACTAGATTTTCTGGTTCCGCCCCTGTCCACCAGCAGCAGATTCAGCAGAATCAAAGATCTTTAAAATGCAGAACAGCAACTGGAACATTAACTTTCTGAATTGGTTTAAGATATATCAGTAGAATGATAAAGAAACATAAACAAAAGGGTTGTGGGATGGATGTGCATTTGGTAGGTGAGAGTTCATGTGCATCTAAAATGCCGGAGTAAGATACCCTCTTCCACCTCTGTCTGAATCACACCCAAATTGCCTAACTTGAATCCAACTATGCAGTGACAGAATCTTTCAAGTGTGAGGTCTTTAATGCTCGTCCCTTTTTTCTTTTCAGTCAACTTATTAATTTCTAGTCTCTGAAGGGCCCTAAAGCCAGAGCCTCTCTATGCCCGTCTCTTCTCTTCTTCAATCATTGATAACTCCAATCGAAACGCCATATGAAACAAATCTCGTGTCGGATAGCATCCATAGTTTACCTTTATGGGCATCATATAGTATCCTTAATTGAATGAAACATGATCTTTGAGAGTTACACTTAATTACTGTCATATTTCTGCGTGCCCTTTGGTGGTGCAGATCCGTTCGACCTATCTGGAGTAGCTGAGCTCTAGAGTCTGTGTCTTTTGCAGATTGTTCTCTTTATCGTATTGGGATTCACTTGAATCAGCTATTGTGTTATGGGTTATTTTTCCTAGTTTCAAGTCTCACATACACGTAGTCTAGGCAACATGGAGACCTCTTATATATATGTCTGCTTTGAGCTTTGTTGGATATGTCCTGTTTTTTTTTTGGGTAATCAAAGTAATTCACAGTAAAGATAGAAATTTAAGTGTCTGAACACGATATTTGCCAATCATGACATGCAATCAAAACAACCTTTAGTTCTGAAGATTTCTTCCACGGTCAAAAACTAAAGAAACCACTCAACAGAAGTTTGAAATTTGACAAGACTTTCCTCCCTACAAAGGCAGAATCCCGTAAATGTAAGTTACCTCAGCTTACATGAAGTTCAAGACGACATTACATAAAGGAAATGGTAGCTGCCAAGAGTATTTGACCAGTAGCACACACCCAAAGCTAGTATATCTCATCATCTGGAACATCGGGAGTCAAGAACTTCCTTGGATCTTTACTAATTTCCTCGTAATTCAGTCTGGCTTTCACCCTTTCTGGCACAGGCATTAGAGGAATAATGCTATCCCCATCAATAACTCCATCAATTATTCCATATTCAACTGCTTCTATAGGGGACATGTAACGATCCCTATCAATGTCTTTTAGGACTTGTTCAAATGAGCGATTGGTGGATTCTGAAATAATTCTTGTGACATTATTTTTATTATGCATGACTTCTCGAGCTTGAATTTCCACATCTATTGCTTGGCCGCTAGCACCTCCAAGAGGTTGATGAATCATAATCCTTGTATTGGGCATTGCCAGACGCTTGCCTTTAGTGCCACCTCCAAGGATTATGGAAGCCGTAGATGCTGCAATGCCGAGGGCGACTGTGGAAACATCGGCCCTCACAAGCTGTACGACATCATAAATGGCCATTGTAGCACTGGTACACAGATAATAACAGCAAAATAAAATGAGCCAGTATAAAAAATTTGAAGTGGGATAGCCAAGAAACCAAGTTATTATCAAACAAGATGTCAGCAAAAGTGGAAATTCCATCAAGGAAACATACTTTCCTAGGTTATAATTGGTTGAGTTTGAGACTGAAAAAAATTTTTTTTTGATAAGTAATAAGTTATTTTATTGATATGAAAGAGGCATAGCCCAGGTACACTAGAAGTATACATGTGAATACACCAATTAGTGACTCGAAACAGTTACAAGGAAATCATGAAAACTAAGACCATTCAAATCAAGAGCAATGGCCCACACAAACAAGGTCTTCCAGAAAAAGTTCCTAAACTCTTCCAAAGAGCGTTCATGATCCTCAAAAAGTCTCTCATTACGTTCGTTCCAAATACACCAGAAAATACATATAGGAACCATCTTCCACACTGCTGCAATTTGTGCTGTTCCTGAGATCCCATTCCAGCTTGCTAACAAGTCAACCACCCTACCCGGCATCCCCCATGCTAATCCCATTCTACTGAAAAAATTAGTCCATATATCTCGAGCAAACTCACAATGAAGAAGTAAATGGTCCACCGTTTCCCCACTTTTTCTGCACAAACAGCACCAGTCCATAATAATAAGGCCACGTCTTCTAAGATTATCAAAGGTCAGAATCTTCCCTAGAGCTGCCGTCCACACAAAAAATGCAGCCTTTGTCGGTGCTTTAGTCCTCCAGATATTCTTCCAAGGGAAAATATGCCTTTGGTGCATATTAATGGATTCATAAAAAGAGCTTACCGAAAATTTCCCTTTCCTAGAGGGGCACCAAACCATCGTATCTTCCAAAGTGGCAGCAGTGGTAATGTTGTACAGCATGCTCAGAAATCCCACCAGCTCATTCACTTCCCAATCGTGTGCATCCCGAGTGAGGTTGATAGTCCACTCCTGTGTGCCTTGGTTAAGAACCCGCAAGTCAGCCACCATAGCTTCTTTTTCCCGTGCAATTCTGAAAATCATAGGATAAGCATCCTTCAAGGCCGTGTTTCCCAACCACACATCTTGCCAAAAGCTGATCCTACTACCATCCCCCAAACGCAAACGAGTGTTACTAGCAAAAGAGCCCCATCCTTTTCGAATAAACTTCCATAGCCCCACTCTATATGTCCCCCTACCCTCTTTAGAACACCAACCCCCTCTTTCACTTCCATACTTCATATCCACCACCCCTTTCCATAAAGCCCCCCTCTCATGGTTATAACGCCATAACCATTTCCCTAATAGGGCCTTATTGAACGCCCTCACATTCCGGACCCCCAACCCACCGTCTCTCAAAGGGGAACATACCTTTTCCCACCCTACTAGATGGAACTTACGCTCATCTCCTAACCCACTCCACAAAAAATCCCGTTGAAGTTTCTCTATTCGAGAAGCAATACTTGCGGGGAGGGGAAATAAAGATAAGTAATAAGTGGGGAGATTGGATAAGATACTCTTCATAAGTGTGATTCGCCCCCCTTTAGAGAGATACAACCTTTTCCACCCGGCCAACCTACGCTCAAATTTTTCCAGCACCCCTTCCCAAATTGTCTTTGCTTTGAAAGAAGCCCCCAACGGTAACCCAAGGTACTTCAATGGCAACGAAACAACCCCACATCCCAAAATATTCGCCAACCCTCTAATATTTCTGACTTCTCCAACCGCAACCATCTCCGTCTTTGCAAGATTAATCTTCAACCCGGATACCGCTTCAAAACATAGTAAGATGGCCTTCAAAGATTGTATATGCCCTTCATTTGCCTCACAAAAAAGCAAAGTGTCATCTGCAAACAATAGATGAGAAATAATAGTGGAACCATGGGTATCTCCCACTGAGAAACCTGAAAAAAATTCTCCTTCTACTGCCGCCGACACCATACGACTTAGAGCCTCCATAACTAAGACAAATAAGAGAGGTGATAGAGGGTCACCTTGTCGCAGCCCCCTCGAACTATGAAAAAAACCCACGGGATCACCGTTTATCAGAACCGAGAAGTGAACCGATGACACACAGTATCTCATCCACTTCCTCCATTTTTCCCCAAACCCACATCTCCTCAGCATGTACATCAAAAAATCCCAATTTACATGATCATAAGCCTTCTCCATATTGAGTTTGCATAAGATACCTGGATCTCCCGACTTGAGCCTGCTGTCCAAACATTCATTAGCTATAAGAACCGAGTCCAAAATTTGTCTCCCCCTCACAAAAGCATTTTGAGACTTAGAGATAATCTTCTCCATGACCGTGCTCATCCTGTTAGCAAGAGTTTTGGCAAGTATCTTATACACACTGCCCACAAGACTGATCGGTCTAAAATCTTGTACCTCTCTTGCACCGGCCTTTTTAGGGACTAGTGCAATAAAAGTAGCATTTAAGCTTTTCTCAAATCTTCCATGACTGAAAAATTCCTGAAAAACCAGCATTACGTCCTCTCGCACCACCTCCCAACAAACCTGGAAAAAAGCCATTGTGAATCCATCCGGGCCTGGAGCTTTATCTTTGTTCATATTTCTGATTACTTGTTTTACCTCTTCCTCCTCAAATGGTCTCTCCACCCAATCCATGCTATATTGGTCAATTACCTCAAAAGCTAAACCATCTATTGTGGGCCTCCATGGATAAGGTTCCTCTAACAAAAGTTCAAAATGCCCTACCACATGTTCTTTTATCTCACCCTGATCTGAAGATACATCTCCATCTATGCTCAAAGACTCAATGTAGTTAAACCTCCTATGTGCATTGGCCATGCGATGAAAGAACTTTGTGTTTTTATCCCCCTCCCGAAGCCACAAGGCCCTTGACTTTTGTCTCCATGAAATTTCCTCCATTAAAGTCAATCTTTCCAATTCAGCAACTACCTGACCTTTTCTGATATTTTCTTCCCCTACACCCTCCAGACCTTGTAACTCCTGAAACAAACTCTTCTTTTGTAAAGTTACATCACCAACTACCTGTTCATTCCAAATCTTCAAGTCCTTCTTCAAAGCTTTCAACTTTCCAGCCAGTACATAACTCGGATTGCCCTCAAAAAGGTATGAATTCCACCATTGCCTGACCATCTCCACAAATCCATCCATCCATCGGATTCCCCTCCCGAGTTTGTTGTGACATACACTGTACTATAGATCCTAACAGTGCTATTGACACCTATTGACACCCCTAATTTTTAAAAGTGCTATTGACACCTATTGTGAGTCCCGTATCACGTCAGATATGCTTTCCCACCACAATAGAAAAATATTAGAACTAATTTAAGCAAGAATAAAGACCAAATCATTAATTGGTTTAAGTGCAAAAAAAAAAATCATTGCAGATGCGACAGACGAGGAAGGAAAGTTGGGCAGAGGCAGAGGGAATTCGTCGAATGATATGGCAGTTGCAAAAATGATAGCAGTGTGGTGAATTGGAGGGTGGCGGGTTGGGATGAGAGTGAAGACACTGAAGAGAAGTGAGCGGCCTCATGGCGGAAGTGGATGGAGCAAATGCGATTCCCGTACAACGGATTGTCCATGCAATTTGTGAATGGATGGTGGCATCAAACTTTGGTGACTTCCAATACAAGCTGACTAATGGGATGGAACCAATCGTGGCAGTATGATTCACTGAACTGAGACCGAGGCTACTCTGGTCATATGGGCAATAAATGAATAATAACCATTCTAGAGGAATTATAGACACCGTAAAATCACAGCTCAAGCAGCCTCACTATAATAATGTAGCACCAGAAAGTTACAAAGGCAAAAAATGATAACTTTATACTTGGGCTTTCCCAGACCCAATTCACATTGTGTAAAACCACGTCAACATATCATGACATTAGTAATGATAGTATCAAGCACTCAATCAACCGTTAAATATATTTGAAAATGAACATATCCAACACTTGAATGGCTGCTTCAGTAACAATATAGAATGTAGAATGGTGCTTGTGTGTGTGTGGAGATACCCTGAAAACTATCCTTACGCATTCATGCCAAGGTATTTTGCCCAAAAATTCGGGGTTTACTTAAAAAAGAGAGCATCTTTAGCTCGTTGAATTCTCTGTGAATTAATCTACCTCTTCACTACTAACGTCAAATGCCACTTTTCAGTTTTCACAGAAGTCAGATAGGACTAATCGGCTAAGTTGAATTAACCCTTTTCATCTGCTCAGCCTATCAAACTAATCAGGTAAAGTGTAGTTAACCCTTTCCTCTTATCTATTTTCTTCGTCAACCAAAAGGAAAATGACACAAAAAAAAATTTGACCTCAAAGCGCCGCCAGGGGAATTGATAAAGAGGCGGATATCCTTAGTGTGGTCCTGAGCATCCAACAGAAGTAGCTGACTGATAATGGCGTCGGCCACGAAGTCATCGATGCTGCTCCCCAAGAACACAATCCTCTCCCTGAGCAAGAGCCCCATGGCGTCGGTTTCGGCGCCTCTCATAGCGATCGCCGGGGTCTGCGGAGGCGCACCCGAGAGTTCGAAAGTAGCATGGGTCCCTTCTCGGGGCCGTAGCTGAGCTTCGAGGGCTAGGGATTTGGGGGGTTTGGGAGCGTAGGTGTGGAGGGAATTGTGAATGGAGCTTCTGGGATGGCGCGAGGTAGTGAAGGGTATTAGGGGCTTGAATGGGGAGAAGTGGAGGGAGGATTTGGGGCGAGAGAGGAAGTGAGAGCATAGTAGGGAAGACGACGGAGACGAGGATGGGACCGAGAGGAAATCCATGGCGGGCTCTGAGGTATGGAGTGAAACGCCGAGTAACCGAGGAGAGATGTACCTCGCCGAGCAACGGAATGACTTCAAATTTTTTAAAATTTATTTTTTCAAAAGTAATACACAAATTATCAAAACACCGTTTAACGTCTCCAATCAAGATGTAAGATTCAAGATTTTAAATAGAATTATTTATAGTATATATTTCCCATGATATATCATTAGAAATTAAACAAAAATATTCTTAGGTGATATAATTTCAATGGTTAAATTTATTTATTTTAAAAAAGATATGTTTGAATTGAGATGTCAAATAATACTTTGGTTATTTTAGAGTCCTTTGATAAATTGGAATATAAATCCAGATATGGTTGAACTTTCTTAAGTCATTACAAATAGTATTAGAGTTAATCTATTACTATATATAAAAATTGATTCATATAATTCCTACGTGACATTCTACTCATAAAAGTAGGCATTCTATCCATTAAATTTGAAGTGTTATATTTATAAAACGATAAACATTTTAAAAATAATGTTTCATTATGAACTATTGTAACTTTTAAGTTTCATTTCTTTTCTTACATATAAAGATATAAACTGATTCAGGACTCTATCCAAAAGCACTAATTCAACATTTATATTATTTTGTATTTTAAGCGGAGTCATATGACTCCGATATAACATTATATTCATAAAATAGACATTCTACCCATTAAATTTGAAGTGTAATGTTTATGGAACGGTAATCATTTTAAAGCAATGTTTCATTATGAACTATTGTAATTTTTAAGTTTCATTTCTTTTCTTATATATAAATATATAAAAACTGATTCAAGCCTCCACCCAAAGGCACTACTAGTTCAACCTTTATATTATTTCGTCAAATAAACCGCTCTATAAACTATTTCGAATTTCTCCACTATAAAATCCGGTCTATTTCTAAATCTCAACAATCTGAGCATTGCGCAGATTATAGGCTCGTTTTAGAATAATTTGAGATGCAAGTCATGCCAATTGCCAAGTCAATGTGTGTGGGGTGTGTGCAATAAATAGTGGCTAATAAGAAGAATTATTCAGATAATTCCAATTAAACATTTTGAAACTAAGATTACAACTACTACGGGACAATGCTATTATTGAATCCTTTTGTTTTGTGATATTTGAATGTTTAGATCCTAATCTGGTAAAGCTTTCCCTCTCATTTACTTACAACATAGCCATCTCGCCTCACAGTCGCTCCACCAAAACTTTCCTCCCTAATCGAATTTCTTTGTAATCGCTATCTTCTTCCTCTTCCTTTATAATTGTCTCTAGATTTTATTTATTTATTTATTTTTTAATAAGTATTAAGATATTTTATTTATCAAAGAGTAGGCATAGTCCAGGTACACCGGAAGTATACATGTGAATACACCTATTTAGGAACTAAAAACAGTTACAAAGAAATCATGGAAGTTGAGACCATTCATATCTAAAGCAATAGCCCACATAAATAAAGTCTTCCACATAAAACTCCTAAACTCTTCCAAGGAGCGTTCATGATCCTCAAAATGTCTATCGTTTCTTTCACTCCAAATGCACTGAAGAATACATAAAGGAGCCATCTTCCGCACAACTGCTATATGTGGTGTCCCAGTAATCCCTCTCCAACTTGCTAGTAGTTTCACCACACTTCTCGGCATTACCCATGCAATTCTCATTCTACTGAAGAAATAATTCCAAATTTCTCTTGCAAACTCACAATGTAAGAGTAGATGGTCCACCGATTTGCCACTATTTCTACACATACAGTATCAATCTGTGATAATTAAACCACGTCTTCTAAGATTATCAATAGTCAAAATCTTCCCTAAAGCTGTTGTCCAGACAAAGAAAGCAACCTTTGTAGGTACCTTATTTCTCCAAATGTTCTTCCAAGGAAAATTCTACCTATGTTGTATGGTAGATGATTCATAGAATGAGTGTACAGAAAAAATCCATTTCCTAGAAGGTCTCCATTCCATCTCATCTTCATTTGCAACAGCAATATCAGCAGTATACAACAAGTTAAGAAACTCCAACAGCTCTACCACTTCCCAATCATGTGTATCTCGAGTAAGGCTAATGTTCCATTCTCGTGTGCCATGAGTTATAACCCGCAAGTCAACCACCATAGCTTCTTTGTCCCATGTAATTCTGAATATAGTGGGATAAGCCTCCTTCAACGCCATGTCTCCCACCCACACATCATACCAAAAGTTGATCCTATTGACATTCCCCAAACACCGCCGAGTATGTTTCCGTATATACTTCCATAACCCCACACCATATGCCCCTCTCCCCTCTCTAGAACCCCCCCTTCCTCCCGGGGTACTTCCATACTTCATGTCTATCACCCCTTTCCACAAAACTCCCCTCTCATTATTATTATAGCGCCACAACCATTTTCCCAATAGAACCTTATTAAAGGCCCTCATATTACGGACTCCCAATCCTCCATCTCACACCTTTTCCCACCCAATTAAGTGAAATTTAAACTCATCTCCTATTCCACCCCACAAGAAGTCACGATAAAGTTTCTCTATTCTATTTGCAATGCTGGTGGGGAAAGGAAAAATAGACAAAAAGTATGTGAGAAGGTTTGATAGAGTGCTCTTAATAAGAGTGATCCGCCCTCCTTTAGTTAAATACAATTTTTTCCACCTAGCCAACCTACGCTCTATTTTCTCCACCACCTCCTCCCAAATTGGTTTAGCCTTAAAAGAAGCCCCCAATGGAAGACCGAGATACCTCAATGGCAACGAAGAAACCACACATCCCAGAATGTTCGCCAACCCCCTAATGTTACTTACCTCACCCACTGCAACCATCTCTGTCTTACAAAGGTTAATCTTCAACCCGGATACCGCTTCAAAACAAAGTAAGATAGCCTTCAAAGATTGTACATGTCCTGCATTTGCCTCACAAAACAGAAATGGGTCATCCGCAAACAAAAGGTGGGAAATAATGATGGACCCATGATTAATATCTCCCGTTGAAAATCCTGAAAAAAAATCCCCCATCTACCGCAGCCGACACCATTCTACTTAGGGTTTCCATGACTAGAACAAATAAAAGGGGTGATAATGGATCCCCTCGTCTTAGGCCCCTCGAAAAATTAAAGAAACCCACAGGGTCACCATTTACCAATACTGAGACACATTTTGTTATAACTGAGTTTTCATTCATGATATTAAAAATTAAAAAAAAAACTTTCATACAAGAAGAAATCACAAGATGTCGCTCTTGCATGCTCTCTATGTACCTGTTTCATGACAGTTAGCCCTAAAATAGCGTTACAATATAAAATACCAGGACATTAGCAGGAAATCACAATGTAAAATCAAGACATTGAAACTCAAAAGAAAAAAAAAAAAAAACACTCTAGTTAAGAAAGTCTTACAAAGATGCGATTATGGTATCGTATAGCACAAAAAGTCATACAACTCCAAAGCAGTCAGGATGGCAAGTAGTCACTCTTCCACACTTCTATCAAGGCATCACAAGTTTTCTTCATCTTCTTGTGCATCATCTGCACTTAAAAGGTGATTGAGTGCAACTCGTGCCTTTTTTGGTTCTGATGAGGCTTCATTTCTATCATCTTGATCACCCTTCCGCTTCACCCCTTCACCATCCAGTTCATCGTTTTCGTCGTGTACAACGGAAGGAGCTCCATCATCAGGATTTTCTTCTTTTTCTTGCACAGATGGCTTCGGGTCAGATTCTTCAGCCTTCTCTCTACCATTCAGATCTCCTTTCATGGGCGACCTTTCGCACTCCTCCAGAAAGGAGCGAATTTCTTCATTGCTAGCAAGATCAATGGGAGTCTTCCCTGACTTTGTCTTGATGCTAAGACTTGCACCTTTCCTTACCAAGTACTTGACAAGTTCTGAGTGGGATCCTTGGACAGCATAGTGTAATGGAGTCAGGCCCTTGCGAGTAGAAGCTTTAGCAGAGGCACCTGACGAAAGTAGAGTTCGTACGACTTCTAAATGACCCTTTTGGGCAGCAAAGTGAATTGCACCCATGTCATCCATGGCAGCGGCACCGACATCAGCCTTGTTCTTGCAGAGATAACTCACCACCTCTGCTTGGCCAGACCATGCAGCTAAATGCAGTCTATGATCAAGGTTGCTTGTGTCAAAGAAACAAAATCTGATTGCAAGAATACTAAATGATGGATACAAGTTTCACTAATAAGTCTCTGCCCATTAGTAAGTGAATTCCTCCCAGTACTCGAATAGTAGCCGCTCTATGTTATTTATAAGTTGCAAAGCTGACAGGGAAACAAATTAATGGCCAGTGGAAGATACTGGAGTAAAGAGTACATCAAGCCAAGATTAACAGATAGAGTACATGATGAACTTAGCATCTTAATAATACTATGTATTTTGAGAGATAATGGGACCCCCCTGCACTTGCATTTGACTGTCCAGGTTCTCCCAAAGAATAAAATTTTTTTAAAAAAAAAACACTTCAAAGAGTTCATCTCATATGGCACAACTACTTATGCCAGTGTTGTATAAGTATTTTTTTTATCTATCACCATAGCCAGTATCAAATCCATCTTCCAATCCTCTTGTTTTTACTGGTTAAATTCCTCTCTTTTTGTTGTTGTGATAAAAGAATTAAGATGAGAGGCAATGAGAGCATAAAAAAGGGCGAGATTTGGAAGTCTGGATTTTGTAAGGAGACAATTTTATTTTCTCGTGGTCTTTAAATACCCCCACGTTGCTATTTGGAGGTCCAATGGGACTCCGTAAAACATCAAATATCAACAAACATGATGGCATCGACAAGTCCCCCAAATAACAAGAAATGGCACTTAAGAACACAACAGAGACACAAATAACCTTGACAAGTCTATAGGGTCTTCTCACCCTTACAAAGTAATTTAATTTCATCGATATATATTGCCAGAAAAGTATGTTTTTGAAAACTAATGTTTTTATCATAGTGACCATCTACGATCGACAAATGCACAAATAGGTCTCAAAGCGACAGCCATGTCTAAGTAGATTCTCCAATAAATCATGAGCAAGCCATTCCAATTTCCAAATCCCAAAAACACAATTCAAAGATGCATGGGGAGATTAAACAGAAAGACCCGACAAAATTCGGTACGAAATTCTTTATTTTCCCAGCCATTGCTGTTGTAACACAAAATTCCCGGAAGAAACTGCAACCAAGTCCCTCATTAATGAGTGAAAACTCGGCAGCTTCTCCTATCATCTGTGATCCCTTCCCTCGATAAGTTATGATCACGGTGTAAACTTAAACTAGAGATTTATGAAAGTAGAAACATATAGCAGCCCCCAAACTTTTATTTTAAAGTGAATTAAAGGCCGCAAACAATTTTATTATCCAATAGAAAGAAAATTACGAACTGGGTAATATCGAGTTTTCTATCGCTCACCTCATGGTCACTCAAAATAGAAATAACAATACTAACGAGACAGATAAACTTCGTAATTTTATTTATCTAAAAATAACTTAAAGACTCCAGAAAGTATATCTCTTCCACCATTAGGTTTTCTCGGGAACCAAACAAGACACAAGCAAGAATCCAACTAAAGCAACCAAAAAAGGGTGGAGAAGAGGATACGGAGTTCTAGAGTGCTTATCCCTGGAATTGACTGCCAAAGGGTTTGTGCTCAATATTAATTGCACCGCATTCAGGTCACCGGACCGAGCCGCGTTGTGAAGATCTCCGCCGGTGCCCGATTTCTGAGGATTCCCCATTTTCCCCCTCGTCTCCGGTTACAGGAAACAACAGTGATACACTGATATTTCTCTGGAGTTTCTCGGGCAAAACGCACTTAAGCCCCTCCCGTTGGTATTGTAGGCCCACCCAGTCAAAAGCTGGGCTTTGATGGGCACTTGACCCATTCGTATTATTTTATTTTTATTTTTATTTTTATTTTTAATTTTACCACATTTCTTTCCTTAACATTCCTTAATTAGATGATTTAATATGAAAAAAAAATAGACACAACATTAAATATTTATATAAATTCTATATTATCTGAAAATTGTATACAATAAAACCGACTTAATTTATCTATTGCTCTCTTTATATATAAAAAAATAATTTTTTTTTAAATTCATATAAGATGTCTAGAAATAACATTTAAACTAATCTCGATGATGAACAGAAGAAAGAAATTTTTTATAAATGCACTTTAAATAATTAAAAACAAAATCTCTCAATCCAATAACCGTAGAATACGAACCTTCGAATCTTAATATAATAAGCGTCACCTTTAAGTTTTACTTCTTTATCTCTTTTAAAATTGAATATTTTTAAAAAAATGAATAATCCAATTTGGTCAAAAATAGTCATTACCTACACAATCGTGGGCCAATTGGTTGGCCTTATTGCGAAGCTCACAATTACATAACTACCCCCAGCTCAATCCAAAAGATGATCTAATCTGAACCGTTTCCCAATTCCGTCCTTAAGCTGATTTAATCTCATCCGTCCAATGTCTGATATCCCAGCGGAGGAGTCTTTTAAATCCCTAGAACGACTTACCTAAAAAAGAAAAAAAAAATTCCCTAGAACGAGAAACTCCACGCTAATAATCAGACACTCAAGGTATGCAATTCGTCTCTGGGTCTTGGATCAGATGTGGTTGATTTCTTCAATTATCAGAGTTTTCATGGTCTTACTTGATTACACATAGTCTGGTCTGTTCTTTTACTTTTGGGGTTTGTGTAATTTGCAGCAGTTTGTTTTGAAGTGGGTTTTATGTTATTTAATCGAGCACGAAACAGATTTTCGAATGTTAATTCCAGTAATAGCTGATAATCCCAAGTTACAGCATCATATTCATGTTAGTGTTTCAGAAACTGAATGGATATTTGTAGAAGTTGCAGCATTCTTTGGGATTGTCTCCTTCCGCCAGTTATAATATTCTTTGAATTCCCTGATTCCGAACCATACGGCATATTAACAGTTTTGAGCTAATTAGAGAAGGGTGACCTTCTGTCACTTCTTTGTTTGTTTCACACATTTTTTGATTTGGCACCGGGTGTCCAGGAACAGTGTCCCAACTAATCCCGGGGTGCATAGGCCCTCAGCAATGAGTTTTCCAGAAGTGCACATCAGATAAGTCAAGGATAAAATCCCCTAGTCCAATGGCTCCAAGAGATTATTTGCACCAAGGGAATTTGAACCTTAGGCCTAGAGGGAGCACACCCCCAAGCCCAAAACCTTTACCACTTGAGCCAACCCCTAGGGGTTTTGTTTCACACATTACAATGAATGAGCAACTAGAGCTGGCGTGTTTGAAATAGATTATATTCCCTTGTTCAAGAGATCTTTTGAAAAGAATTTACAATAACAGTAGATTTTTTTTGTTCCTCTCGAAATTCGTTCTGGCTTACATATTAACACACAATTTGGAAGTGGACTACAAACATTTAAAACAGATTGCTGGGAGTTTATCTGTCGCACGCGAAATGTGGACTAAAAGCATTTAAAAGTTCAAATTCTTTGCCAAGAGTTTATCTGATGTACCCTACAAAAGGGCCAAAAACTGCAAGTGAGCCAGAGTGATTTTTGAGAGGAACAAAACTATCTAGAGTGTTCTTTGAGAAAGAGGTTGACTCCCTTCACCCATCACTATGCATGGCCAATGAACTCTTTGCTTAGTTTGTTCTTTTCCTTCTATGGGCTTGGGGCCGATAGTTTGCTTGCTCGATTGGGACATCTATAGGGAATTTGTGGGTTGCAGATGCCTGAAATGAATCATCTGAATCATTGTGTTACTGATGGTACTACTGCATATTTATTGGCTGGGACGACAGTAGGATGAAGGTTGACCAACCCTTCTATGATTCTAATACGCAATTGTGCTCCTTTATTTTGTCATGAAAGAGATACGTATTAGGTTTTGATAGTACTTTCAGTTGGTACACTGCCATAATAAGAGGTATTATAGTTTTTCCTTTTGGGTTAATGGCCCAAAGAGGAGAAGAAATTTAACAAATGATTCAGCTGGTGCTAGTGACGGTTCTGCTATTTATTTTTTCTCTATGATTAAGTACAAGAGGAATACCTCTATGAAAAAGGGGACAATAGATCTTAGAAACGGACTCTTCAACTTAGAAACTGATGGTTGATGCTGTTAAATGTCCAGGTCTTTCTTTTATGTATCATTAGGGAATCCCTTGGTAATTTTGGTATCTTGTTTTACAGAATGAAATGGATTATTTGTTGAGTGCTGCTAAGTTCCCGTGTTGAGGATGTACTTATTATCTTTATATAGAGAGTGTAGAGGCTCAAAGATTTAGAAATTGGTGCTGTTTGCTGAATTAGCTTGGAACTATTTTGAGCATGAGTTACTTTATATCTTTGGGCACAATTATTTTGCTCTATCCGGTGTTTGATGTCTATGAAGTTTTTGGATTGTTTTCATTTTTCAGGATTCAGTTTCCGAACAATCAACTATGTCTTCTTCATATCTCCCAGCAACTACTGATTCTATTGCTCAGGCTTTAGAAGCCAAGACCCCAGCTGAGGCCATCTCTATTCTTTACCGTGTGCTTGAAAACCCATCATCTTCTGCTGACGCCTTACGGATAAAGGAACAGGCAATCACAAATCTTTCAGATCTTCTAAGGCAAGAGAATCGGGCAGAGGATCTCCGAAACCTTTTGACCCAATTGAGGCCCTTTTTCAACTTAATTCCCAAGGCAAAGACTGCAAAAATTGTTCGTGGGATAATTGATGCAGTAGCTAAAATACCAGGCACGTCTGATCTCCAGATTTCCCTCTGCCAAGAAATGGTGCAGTGGACCCGTGATGAAAAGCGAACTTTCCTACGGCAAAGAGTGGAGGCAAGGCTTGCAGCTCTTTTGATGGAAAACAAAGAGTACTCGGAAGCTTTAAATCTCCTTTCTAGCTTAATAAAGGAAGTGAGAAGGCTAGATGACAAGCTTCTGCTTGTGGACATAGACTTGTTGGAGAGCAAGCTCCATTTCTCTTTAAAGAATCTCCCCAAAGCCAAGGCTTCTCTGACAGCTGCTAGAACTGCTGCCAATGCCATATATGTACCCCCAGCTCAACAGGGTACTATAGATTTGCAGAGTGGGATCCTTCATGCAGAAGAAAAGGACTACAAAACTGCTTATAGCTATTTCTTTGAAGCTTTTGAAGCTTTCAATGCTCTTGAAGATCCGAGGGCAGTATTTAGCCTCAAGTATATGCTGTTATGCAAAATCATGGTGAGCCAGGCTGATGACGTGGCGGGAATAATATCATCCAAAGCTGGGCTGCAATATGTGGGACCTGAGCTGGATGCAATGAAGGCTGTGGCTGATGCCCATTCAAAACGCTCTTTGAAGCTTTTTGAGACTGCCCTCAGGGATTTCAAGGCTCAGCTAGAGGAAGATCCTATTGTCCACAGGCACCTCTCTTCTCTGTATGACACGTTATTGGAGCAGAATCTCTGCAGGTTGATTGAACCTTTCTCTAGGGTTGAGATTACTCATATTGCTGAGCTGATTGAGCTACCGGTTGATCATGTCGAGAAGAAATTGTCTCAGATGATTTTGGATAAGAAGTTTGCGGGTACTCTGGATCAGGGTGCTGGATGCCTCGTCATTTTTGACGATCCCAAGATAGATGCAATATATCTGGCTACACTGGAAACCATTTCAAATGTTGGCAAGGTCGTGGATAGCCTCTATGTTAGGTCTGCCAAGATAATGGCATGAGGTTCTAGAGCTATTACCTGTGTCTTTCTAGTTTCTATTTCAAAGCAATTACTGTGTTTTCTCACCTGAGATGCTTCCCTGAATGATTAATGCGTTGTTGTTTAGCCTAAACTCTTTTTCTGGGTTGATTTCCGAGATCCATATTTTCTCTGAGGGAAAATTTTCACATTCTCTTGTCTCACTGTTTTTTCAGGATCACCATTTCAGCAAAAGCTTAAACTCCTTTTCCAAATGAACCAAACTCAAATAAAACTTGTTCCAACCCAGATAACACCTCTTGTATTACAAGCCCTCATAGAAAAGTAAAACCCTTTCATATTCTCAATCTCTTGCCACTGATACCTCCATTCAAGCTTTTTCCCCTGAATGAAGTAAGGTAAGTTTAGCACAAAGCGATCTGAAGTGGAGGGCGAATCAAGGGATTAAAAGAGGGCCAAAGTTGATGATGGTAAGAACAATGTTATTATCGTCATTACAATAATAATAAACTTTGGTCGGATGGCGTCTACCCTTTCTGTCGAAAGGTTAGTGATCGAGATTTTGTTTTCGGCTGAAAAAGGCCCAAACCAAATCACTCGATCAGGATCAGGATACGATCAGGCTAATGTCTTGTTGGCTTCGCAAAGTTATATTTTAGTGTTCGATTATTTTCTGTGAATTATTATTAATATATTAAATTATAAATATTATTATAACACCTCACATTTCCATCTTTCAAGAAATATTAATAGAAAGTGTTTCGTTCTCTTTTTTTAACATTTGGGATCACATTTTTTATTCGAGTTTTAAATTTCTTTAATATTTTAAAGAGATTGTGTTGAACTTGTGAACACTAAAATTGCTAAATTATTTTTTATATATGTTATATATACGAAGGATATGCCATCGGGAGTCTCGGCCCTGAGTGATAGTTTCAAGGGAAATATCTTTCCTCATACACACACTTCACCATGTAACACATACCGGCACGCGAGAAGTGCCAAGCAAATCAGACGTCGGAGTTCAGGCGAGAGATAGCAATATGGGTTTGAAGGTCTGCCATAATACTCTCTTTTCAATCCTTCTTAGAAATCTCGCGTTTTTTTTTTTTATTGGGCAACATATGTTCTTTCGTTGGAAATTATTTCTTGGAAGGAACTTTCTGGTCCTATTTATTTATTTTTGGGTATTGATGATATGACAGAACCCTTAAACGCGCATCACCATCGAGTAGTTTTCCACATTGTTTTTTGTTTAACGATTTAAAGGGATTGCCCATTTTGTTAATATTTGTTGGATTAGACTCAAAAAAGTTTTTTAGGAATTAGTTCAGATCTGGATATTATACTTGTTTCAGGAGAGCAATAAAAGAAGATTACTATTACATCTATAAAAGAATTACACAAAAATAATCACAGAAACTGACGTGATTTCATCTGATCCGTTAAATCTATAAAAATAACTTTATTATATAATGAATCACATCAAACCATATCAATTTGTGTAATTATTTTTATGTAATCTTTTTGTAACTAAAGTATTTTCCTTTTGTAAATTTGCTTTTAGATTATCTAGGAAATTAGATAACATTTTGGATGCACGTACTGGGTGTATGATCTACTATGAAATTACTCAATGCGCATAAGATCAAAGAGAACCATCTTGATCTAGTCTAGGCATGATGAATTGGTATCCGGTATTGGAATTTCAGGTCCTTTATTCATGGCATCATTAATGGGTTCCAATTTCAGTTTTCTGATTTGAATGACTCCCTTCTGCTTTATCTTGGCTTGGGAAAATTAAGATAGATTGAGAATAAAACCCATTCGTAGCAGAGCTACTTAAAAGGAAGAATTGCTTCAATACCTTATAGCTCTTTTGGCGTTTTACATGCATGTAAATGTGTTAACAGTAGGAATGTGCTGGCGTTAATTAATGCAGGAGGAGTTTGAGGAGTATGCTGAGAAAGCCAAGACCCTGCCGGAGAATACCTCAAACGAAAGCAAGCTTATTCTCTATGGGCTGTACAAGCAGGCCACCGTTGGACCAGTGAACACCGGTAAGCATCTGTTGCTTTTTGAGCTAAAAGCTTCTTTCTGAGAAAATTAATTTTCACCCTTTATGGCTTTTTTGTATCTAATTTTCAGGCCGTCCTGGAATGTTCAGCATGAAGGAGAGAGCAAAGTGGGATGCATGGAAGGCTATCGAAGGTAATGGTATTCTGATCTGTTAAAAGGGTGATGAATAGTTTAGTTAACTCTGTTGTGAGAAATATCGAACCTTTTCTTTTCCAGGAAAATCCAAGGAGGAAGCAATGAGTGATTACATAACCGAAGTGAAACAGTTGCAGGAAGAAGCTGTGGCATCTGCCTGATGTTGTCTTCTAAATTGTAGTAACTAAAACAAGCATCTGCAGTTTTCAAACTGGAAATGTGTTGCCTTGATTCCTTAAATATGTTCATTTTCTTGTGTTTGTTAATTTGAGTTGGCCAAAATTCTTGAACCCAATACAGTGCCTGCTTTAACTTAGCTTAAAAAATAGGCTAAGCTGCTTATTTATGTTCAAATATATGGAGGGCCGGTTTGGATAGTAAGATGAGATGGGATGATTTGTAAATAGTAGTAAGATTATTAGTTAAAATTAGATAAGATAAAATGAGATCATGTGAGATAATTTCATCTCATTTCTGTATCCGAACAGGCCTAATTGAATTGAAATTTCTTAGGGGCTAGAGTGAGAAAAAGATAAACACCTAAAATAGGCATCGTAGCATTTATTGAACATTCATGCTTCCTAAAAAATTCACTCAGTTAGTTATAAATATTGTGAGATTCACTTGATATGTCTATCTATCTCACTCTATGACTTAAAGTCTGGTCAATAACTCTATGAGGTTCAAATCCAGCTTAATCCTCTCAAAAAATGGTACGAAAAATAGCATCAGAACCTGAACCATTTGCCTGTATTCGTTTTGATACCATCGCCTAGATTACCATTTAAGCTCTGTCATTGATGAATTTCAGCTTACCAAACAAAGAAGAGTGCCATGTAGTTGAGAGTTAGGTTTGTTTTATTAATTTTCCATGTAGTCTGGAGTGGGGTTTGTTTGAATTCCAGTACCAAATGGACAACGTGAACCACAAAATACCATTAATCTTGAAAAAGAAAAGTTAAAAACTGTTTGACTAACTTTGCTCAATCACCGAAGAGGGACCAACAAACCCACCGGCATGTGACCCACACATGCCGCCCTATATTTCTTCGAGAAATAGGAAGACGAGGAAACAAGCATCTTTATCGGCCGTCCAAAACAGCAAATTTGTATCGCATCTCTACTTATTACGTGATAGGTGGCAACCAATTTATTAGGTCGATGCTCTATTTTCTAGTTTTAATCATTGATGTGTCTCACGCCCTTGCTTTTATTAATATACTCTTTAATAGGGGCAAACTTTATTGGTGGTGTGTAAAGTTTTACTTCTAATGTCTTAAGGAAAGCCTAACCAAGTTTGGATTGAGAGTTTATCTCAATTTATTTTATCTAATTATTACAATTTTTTTAAAAAATAGTCTACTATATCGCCTGCATGTGCCCACTCTGTGTGCCACTTAATGCAAATTGTACTTTTTTTTTCTTTTTTTTTTCAAACATTTAAAAAAAATGCAAATACACCAATAGTTACTTCCGTAACCATTAAAAAAAAAATAAATAAAAATTAAATTCATGAACGGTCAAAATGAGGGAACAAATTGAAGAGGCATAGTAGTATTATTCTTTTCTAAATTTACACACAAAACATAATAAATAATTACACTTTTTCAAATCTCAAAACAATAATAATATTAAAAAATAACATCTTAATAATATTTTATTCAACGTCAACATTCATCTCAACTCACTGTCCAAATCACACCTAAGCCGATCTCTATAACTATTTATGGATATTTTTACTCAGACATAAACTCCACACTATTTCTAATTTTCTATGTTGTTATTAAAAATAAAAAGAAAAAATTTTATATACATTTTAGAATTCATAGAAAAGTTATGCTGGAGCAACATAGAACATGGTTCTCAAGGAAATCCTTGCTGATAAAAGTTGCAGCTTGTCTCTGTCCCTAATGTTTCAGATCTATGTTGACTACATTTTAAAGATGTAATGTTAGGTTAAGATGATATTATTAACAAAGCGGAACTTTCATATACAGGAGACATTTAACTGCCACTTTATTGCTTAGAAAGTATGATACCAAAAGAGCATATGCATATATATTTTTTGTGGATCAAGATGGCTTGAATATTCTATTGAACAAAAGGATACCTTGACATATAATAATCCCTTACACGAGAAGCGCCATCTCTTGCCAGAATCCCTTCAAGATCTCCTATAATTCTGGCCAGCCATATCTCCAAATTCCTCTGGATTTCTTTGAAGTTGTTTATGATCGAGTCTAGAGATATCCTTGTCTTCAGTTTTGCCTGGCTCGCCTCATCCCCATGGTAACTCTTCCCAACTTCAGTTCGTAATGCCATGAGCTTCTGTCCAGTTTCTGATGCGCGCTGCTGAAGTCTAAATGCCTCGAGTAAAAACTCTGTTTGCCTTTGCGTTCGAAACTCTGGACTAAGGGTTGGTTCACTAGGATCACTAGCCTGCTGTAGAAACGAGGAAAGCAACTTTAGTAACATTTTTTTTTTATGTGCCATTACCAAATACCAACAATGGAAATAAAAATCACAACAATTTGTAGCAGCAGGCTGAGGGGTGACTTGTATCCTGAATCTTTCACCAATAATCAGGGTAAACCAGGGAAGTGCTAAAATAGGAAAAAGAGAAAGGAGAATTTGGGGCAGGTGACATCTGATTACAGTGTTACATTTATCATATTTTTGGGTCTCAACAACAAATGGTTGACATACTCTTCCACAGCAAGATACTTTTAAAATAGCTTTGTAGATGCATCATGTAGGATTTTTCCTTTAATTACTTCACAAGGGCAAAGGGAACAGCCTTTTAGTTCCAATTGGTCACTATTACAAGCGGGACCTCTCTCATGCATAGATTTCTCATGTAGCATGATTTATTCAAGTGATAATGTGTCTAAAAGGATCAAATGATGATCAAGACTAGTCATGATGTGTATGAGTAAAGAAGCAATAAACCGGAAGCAGTTGAGCATTACCATTCTTCTGCATAGATCATCAATCTTCCCTGCAAGAGCTTGACATCTCTTTGCTTGCTTCCTCATTAGTGTTGGTACTTTTGATAGATCACTGTTACCCACGCTTACCAAATTCATGAGTTCCTGTTCAAGTAACTTTAGTTTAGAGGCAACTCCAGTTGATTCACCATCTACCTTCCAAGGGGATTCCCTTCTAGGCAAGCAAAAAATGTTTCCCCTTTTGTTAGTCATAAGGTGTTAGCAATACCAATACATTCTTCAGAAATTATCAATGATAGACTTTCAATTTACCTTGGTACAAAATGCTTCATATGATACAATGATTCGAGGGAATCATACTGTAGATCCTGCAAGATGAGACACTTAACTTCAGGTCCATAAGAAATGCCTTCACTCTCTTCACAAATATGGAATTTAAGCATCATTAGTTTATCTAAGGCCATTAGAATATCAAAATAACTTAAGAATTCTACACTATCTATATTAGACCTGGAATCCCAATGAGAGATTAAAGTAGTATCATTCTGCTAATGATAATTAGTTGGCATATATCCAACAAACTCTTTTTTCTTTTTCAGATGTGTATGCATGTGCCATATAGTTATTATCAAGTAAACTCTTTTTGCCCTTTTTGGCCATTTAGCTCTATCTAAAGATGCATCCTCCATCAGACAATTGGAACTTATGTTAGGTCTTCTCTTTATCTATTGGGTGCTTTTCTCTTGAACAAGCATCTTCATCCAATCCCATCCATCAGTTTTCATCAAACAAACCCTAACTATCTTGTACAACTTTCTCTCATCTACTACTCAATAAAGATCGTGGCTACTTTCTTGCAAGTGTACTGAGTCTGAATTATTCTCCATCATGTTGTCCACTCAAGCAGTAGATTCAAATATTTTTTCACCATATAGGCCTCTTCCAAAGGCTAATCTTTTTTTCTTCGTTGTTCAATTATATTCAATTAGAAAACTAGGGGATTCAAAGGCATTGGAAAATAAAGTTAATACCTGGCAGAGGCTAGTTCTTTCCGCCCAAAACTTGGAAGCAGAGGACGCCAACAATTCAGAATCAAATGCATTCTTCTGATGATGACTAAGCTGCGGATGTGGTTCCGGACGCTCATAAACAAAGTTCACTTCAACCGAACTATCTTCCTCTTCCTCCCCAAACTCATGATGATCAACCCTGCTGGTCCTGGACATGAAGCTAATCATCTCATCCCTCTCGCCCACCTCCTTCTCCAGCTCCTCCACCCGCGCCCTGTACTCTGCCTCCCTCTTCTCCAGCTCCGCCACCCTCTCCCTCAGCTCCTCGACCCCCTGAAGAAGCCGCCTCTCCTCCGCCTGCCACGCGTTCCGGTGGCTCGCGAAGATCTCCACCACCCGGGCATTGGCCTTGGAGTCCTCCTTTCTCCGGGACTTCATCTGCCTCAGCTGCTCCTCCGCTTGCAGGAGTCTCAAAGAGAGTTCCCGGACTTGGGTTTCTAGGGCCGGTACCAGGGACATTGTCTTATTGGGAATCAATGCCAGCGACACCGAGAAGCTGAGCCCCAGGTAAGTTCGCACAAGCTTCTTCACTTCCTCTTCTTGTTCTTCGTCTCTGTCTTCTCCCGCGTCCTCCTCTAGTACGGTACCCAGTTCTCCTCCTTTTTCTGCCATTACTTCCTTCGACTCCGAGTTGCAAGACCTTCGAGTCCGAAACCGAGAAGAAAAAGACCTTTTGAGTCCACAAGAAAGAGGCTTTCCTTGCTTTTTATCGGGAATATCCCCCCTCTGAGCCCGTAGCTCCTTTTCTTGGTTGGCTTTCCGACTATGAATTTACGAAAATGGGTCTTGCAGGACATGGAATTAACGAAGGTTGTGTTAACCAATCCGTCATAAAATATCACTGCAATCTCGAGAAATAGATTTTCATTTCAGACCTTGATTCGTACCATCAAAAAATCAGAAGATCAGTTGTACATCAATCTTAAAGATTCTGCCTTCATATATTCACGAAGCCGTTTAGGACAATTAAACTCATCCTGTCCATTTTTAGCTGTTCAGAACTTCAGATTCAATTCTCGTGCTATGATTTCTGCTGTAGGTTGTTTCTAAACGTCATAAGAAAAAGATATCAATGGCATTGCCAAGCCTTCCTTCCATCTTTATATTTTATCTCACGGTTTGTCCCAGTCTGAGCGTGTGGTGCTTTAAAAATGAGGGAAGGGTAAGAAAGGCTTTCTACTTTTCTTCTTCTTTTTCTTCTTCTTTTTCCTTTAAGCTGTATTAATAAGGAGGTTCTTTAACAGCTTTTTGTTTTGTCTATTTCTCCACTTTGGTTGACTTTCATTGTCCAATAGACAATAGCCAGTTAAAGTGGGAGCCTCGGAACCCATATCTGTCTCTCCCTTCTACCCATTAAACTCTTCATTGGGCTGTCAAGATTTTGTTGGATGGATAGTGATTGGGTTATTATTCATTTGTTATTTATAGTGTATTTGAAGTTTTTTATTTTATTATTATATTTTTTTAAGTATTTTTTGAACATCTTTAATTATTAAGAAAAAATTTTAAAAATTATATAATAGTAAAATGGTGGGTATGTTTATTTTTCTCTCTTTTATTTTATATATTCTGATCTATAGAAACGAGTAAATCATACCAGAACAATCTGTCAATCACTGCCAGAGAAAGAAGAGAGAGAGAGAGCATTTGCACTGTGCACAAGGTACAATAATCAATGAATCAACTTGGGGAATTTGATAAAAGGTTGATCTACTGAATCAATGTTTTAATCAAATATTTTTCTTCTTTTATTTTATATATTTTGAGCTAGAGAAAGGAGTAAATCAAATCATTCCCAGAACGATCACTGCCACACACACTCACACAGAGAGCATGTGCACTGTGCAGAAGGTACAATAATCAATGAATCAACTTGGAAAGCTTGATAAAAGGTTGGATCTACTGGATTACCTCAAAAAACAAGTGTCCCATGGAACTATGAGTCTGTGATATCGTGGAGCTGACCCAGCAAATTTATGTTTTGCAACTGCTTGTCTGGAAAAACTCAAAAGAAAAGGACACCCGAAAAAGATGGTTCAAATTTTGGCTCGTGTTTAGAGTGAAATGACCATCCACCTTTTTCATCTCTTGTCTCCCTCTCGTACCAGCTAGTAGAATTGCTTGGATTTAGTATTGTCTTCACAACCAAGATGGCTTGGGCCAGCTGCCTATGGCCCTTGTAATCTTGGATGCATTCTGCACAATCACATGCTTTTTTCGTGTCATTGCAGTTCTAATCTTTGATGTTATATGGATTTAACCCAAAACAAAGATGTCCTTCGGACCCAAAACCCCATACAAATTGTTGCCAAACTCAGTCGCCAACACTTTGCAGGACTCAAGACTCCCAACAGATGGGGCTCACACTGCAGAAACTTATCGGCCCCATCGCATGGCTGTATGCATTTCAATTATGATGCAGAAATCCGCAATGATCATATTCCATTGTTGCATTTCTGCGTAAGGATTCCTCCGGAATTGATGAAGCTCTCCTGCCTTAAAAAAACTCAACCTTAAGATGTTCATCCCAGAATATGAGTAGACGAATCATTTTACAAAGCGCTGCTCAGCCATGAGCTTATCTGTGATTTTTAAATCTCCTCCATCATTCAGAGCATCGTCTCTGCTTTCTGAGTATTTATTTGAAAAAGCAAAAATGGTTAGTAATTGTTTCAGGCTACCCATTACAGTCTGAAGTTCAGGGTTGATCTTGGTTGCGATTGTTAAAGATGAAAAATGTCTGCTTGAATCAAGTTCTTACATTTTTTTCAGAGAGAGAGAGAGAGAGAGAGAGAGAGTACAACATAGTTATGAAAGCGAGAGACAGTATAATTGTTTGGCTTAAAATACTTGTCGACGCCTGCAAAATATCAAACATCTATCCCATTTAGCCGACCATGTTACAGAGGTGGAGATTGATACCTTCTCCGTCTGTTCACTCAAATTAAATGGTGTAATTGAAGAGAGATAAATACAGTATTTATTAAGCTTGCATTCCGTAGTGAGTTATTCTTAAGTATTCAATAAATAGTAATTAGAAAGTAATTATAGAATATTAAATAATAATAATAAATAGATAATAAATAATAATTAGATATTCTCAGCTATAATATCCCAATATCCAAACTAGGCTAGTAACTTTTTATCTGCATTTTTTCTTCAAGACTGCCCATCACTTTTTTGGAGTCGGTTCAGCACTATATTTCTGAAATTGTGCCTGATTCATATAAATTTTTGTTCTAATTCGTGAGAAATTTGGTGGGATCAACATCAGCACTTCAACTAGATTAGGGTACTAACCATTCGATGATAAAAACCAAAACAACTCTTTTGATTACACCATAAACATGCGAAGACCACATCAATCTGTCTTAGAGGACCATGTTTCCATAAAAGATAAATACTTTTTTTAATCCTAATTCTTATTATTTATAATTAAATTTGATGATGTGATATAAAGGGGATCAAATATTTTAAACTCACAATGAGTTTCTAAGCCCAGCCCAAGATGAAGGGCCTCCACTAGAAGACAACAAAATAAGAGAGGAATGACAATATGTCAGGAGGGAAATGAGAGATGATGTAACATGAAGGAATGAGATATTGAAAATAAAATAGGGAAACAAGACGATTTGAGAGGGACTTTTGAGGGCTTCTTCCATATGACTTTTTGGCCAGACTACAATTTTTAGAGCTTCTTCAACCTCACGACAAAGACTTCAGCAATATCATCTCTCCAATAAGATAGACTTCTAATTTTCATTGTACAGTAAGGATAAGATACTATGAGAGACTGTAAAATAATTGTATTATAGTAGATTTTCTCATCCTCAAACTCCCGTGGATGTAGGCATTATGTCGAATCATATAAATTTGTGTATTTCCATCTTTTTTTTTTATTTTTCCTGCATTTATTTTTTATTCATTGCCTTGGATGTATGCACGAACACCATTCAGTTGCACCAAACCACCATCAGGTGTTCCAAATCACACCGATCAAGGCCCAAATAGTCTCAGCGGGCCGGTAATGACTTTTTCCCCCCTTCCAACCTATTGCGTTATTTTTAAGCATTAACATGATATATATTAAGTGATAATAATCAGACTCATCTACATCATTCGATCTAGGATCTAACAGTTAGAAATGACACAATTGAGAAAAAAGCATGACTGGTTGAGATCAGAGAACCAGAAACAGAAGCACGTCTAGAACAATTAGGATTATAATGAAGAGTATCGTTGCTCATTCCTAAAATATACAAATATTTCTTCTTCTCATTTTAAACCATGTCATCCTAATAACAAATGTTGATATATTTATAAGACTTTGCTTTTGCTTTCTTGGCAAAATTTTAGAAATTTGACATCTTCTCAAGAGGATCATATAAAAAACAGGACTAAAGAATAACAGTGATATTAATCTATTTAGCAAGCTCAGGAAAAAAAAATATGAGGACAAATGCCATCTTAATATGACATGATTTTAGTATTGAAATTTTATATTTGAAAGCGAGTGCCAGTGTATAAAGCACACCCTCTATTTAATTGACATGACAATACTTGATTTGCTAGAAAAAAATAAATTTAAAATATATTACTAGCCAAGTCTTCTTATGTCGATAAAATAGAGGGTGTACTTTGCATACCGACTTCCAAGTAAAAGAATTCTTTAGTGGTTAGCATGACAATACAATCTCTAGAGCATTAGTATTGGTGTAGCCAAATGTAAATGCAAACTAAAAGTTAGCTAACAACTCCACTAAATTGTCTACATTGGAATTAGGGGTGTAATCGGTTCGGTTCGGTCCGGTTTTAGACAAAATCTAGGACTAAACCGGTATGTACCGGTTTTATATTTTCCAAAACCGATTATACACCGGTTACCCTCCTAAACCGGTACCTCCGATTTTACCGATTTTTGGTCCGGTCTGGTCCGATTTTTCAATTTTTTTTAAAATGTAAATTTCACAATTTATCATTAAAAATTTGTTTATAAAAAAAAATTTGATTTAAAAAAAAAATTGTTTTATACTTTTATAAATATCTTAGACTATATAATAGTATTAATATTAGACTATTGGTATAGTTATAAGTTATATATTAGTATTAGTTATAAACTATATATTTAATATTAGTATTAGTTATAAACTTGTAGTATTAATTATAAGTATAACTATAGACATTAGTCTATATTAGACTATTAGTATTAGTTATAAACTTTTAGTGATTTAGTATTAACATTTTATGTAATAATTTATAAATTATAATAAGAAATTATTTCATATATGAATATATATAATTATATATATATATATAAATTTCACATAAAAATTTATAATTATGTGAAATTTATAATTATACATAATATATAAAACTTATATATATTAATATATATATAATATTTTGTATAAAAATTATATATACAATAATACAAATATTATTTTTTATATATATTTTTTATCAACCGGTTCGGTCTGAAAAATCCTAAACCGGCCGATTTTCACATTCTAAGAACCGGTCCTAGACCGGACCGGTTCAAAACCGGTAAAATTTTTTTGCTTACACCCCTAATTGGAATAGACAAACGCAATTTTTTTGCTTACAAGTTACAGTAATTCCACATATTTGTATGGTTAATCTTTCCCATTTATTAAATAATTTATAAATAATTTATCTCCCCCCTATCTCTCTCTCTCTCCACATAAGCCCTTAGTTATTTCTCTCGATAGAAGCTTAGCCAAAAGTTATTTTATTCATTATTTTTCACAGGGCTCATGCACAGTACCGCTTTTTCCCTCGAGTTTTTTTCAGGTCTAAAACCGGCCTAGGACATTGGATGAATGCCTTGTTGATTTTTGAAGATATTGTCTGCATCAATAATTGTTTTTCTCAGAGAAGACAATTCATTAACGCAAATAAAATAGATACATCAGTTCAAAAAATAGAAGTTAATATAAAGAATAAGAGACAATAACGGGGGTTCTTTCCTACTATGAAATCTAACAAACACTGTGAAACTTTAATTAGAGGAATGCTGCTAGTAATATTATTGGAAGCTACCCATTTTGCAATGGCATGCGCATATCGATTATGAGATCAATGTATTTTTTTTACTTTCCAATCTTGTGTCACTTATGGTACATTCTGCTATCCAGTCTTGAGTTTTTTCTAACTCTGTGTATGCTGATAACGTTCTTTGAGAATCCCCTTCAATTGAGATGTTCAATATATTTATGGAATGTGCTTCTTTAACTCCTGAAAACGCTGCCCTTGCTTCCCCTAGATTTGGGTTGCAAATTCTTATATGTTCGGCCACTATGAAAATTATCTCCCCTGTGTGTGATTTGCAAACTACAATTGGGGTGCTACCACATGGTATTACCGCCACATCAAAGGTGATTGAGAATTTACCTATGGGAGGGGGAATCCATCTTTTTTCTACCCCTTTATTTTTTCCAGTCGAATCTCATGCATTACAATGGTCGCTATAAGAATCATTTAGTTTAACAACAAATTGTTCTATAGAGAGGTTTAGAGAGTCATGCATAATCTGATTTCTATAAAACTATAAGTTATCCATAGCAATCACAACAAAAATTTGAAACTTGTGGATTTAAGTATCCAAATTTGAAGGTTATGAACCGAATCCAATATGCACCTAATCCAAGTTTGAAGATTGTGACCTATAGCTGAGATGCTAAGGGGCCATGTTGATTGTCTCCAAATAATTTTAGAGCAAGGGCACTCGAAAAAGATGATAGGCGGTTTCTTCAACAGAATTGCAGATGAGACACAAATTTTATAGTTATTAGTGTTAAATATGATCATTGAAAATATGATTGTTTAGATAATAATTTAATTATAATTTGATTATTAATTAGCATACGATCGATATAATTGTAAAATATGAAAAATTTAATGTAACACCCATTTCTCGTAGGCTATGAGTGTCACGTATTTTTCATAAAAATAAACCTGGCAAGAGATCTCAAATTTCATAAATGAAATTAGAAATTTATTTTGTAGAAAAAGGTCTAATAAAATGTCTTACAAACATATTAAATGAATAAACTGAATAAATTCATGTCATAAAAACATGTTTTATTTTAGAAAGTCTGAAACTAAAATTAACTGCTCCTTCAATTCCTGGCCTGTCTGCTCGTATTCATCATTCTCACCTGGGTGGTTAAAAACATGAAAAAAAACTAAAATGAATCGAAGACTCAGCAAGAAATTCATCACAACGTAAACATAATAAATATAAGGTTTTCATAAAAAATTTCATGTTGAGAGTTTAAAATTCACGAGTGTTCATACTGATACTTATGCTATATATGACTGATTTAACTGACTAATTTATCTGATTTAACTAATTTATCTGACTGACCAACACATTTAACCATGTGTGCGAGGTTGTGCACCGGCCCCACATCCCGCGGCCGCAAGAAGAGTCACTGATAGTATTCTGGCATACTATGGTGGACCACGCTTGAACCAGTGGCTTGCACATCCACCCTGAAAACTGAATTTGCATTGGTACCATGCATCTGAATGGCCATCTAATTAATTGATCTTATCCTATATTGCACTTGAACTTAAGATAGCTTATGTGTCTTATACACATGAGATGCATGACATGATACATACATAATTATAATTTATAAATTTGAACATGATGTGGAATGACATGATCGTATGCTGTGGTGGATGACATGTTTGCATATGACATTAGTGGTTCATAAATAATGGTTGTCAATGAACTGGCTTGAATAATACTTATATGTAAGTTGAACTGTGATGATTCTAATTTATGATCAAATTACTTACCTCGCCGCGCTTCTTCTTGAATAACACTTCGTAACTCGACACCTATATGCAATAATAACTATCACTAAATTTATTTGGAAACAATATTTACTAATATCCTACTAAATTAAATTCACAATCTAAAAGATAACCAAATAAATCTTTGTGTAACATCATAATCAATAAATCTTAGTATTTAAATTACTTACATACTAATAACATATTATAATTTAGTAGAATATTTGAGTTATTTTAAAATAATTCCTAAAACTTCAATTCTTAAACTAAGTTTCATTTCTTAATATAATTATTAAATCTTATAAGAAACCTAATAAATACTAATATTGTTTAAATATTCTTAATATAATAATTTTATTAAAATTATACTAAATAAACAAATGAATTTTAATAAAATATTAGGCTCAATAATATGCTTTAAAATACATTTCAAATTCTTTAAGCATTTCCTTATAAAAATGAGTTTATGACTAATATATTTATTTAATAAAACTAAACTCAACCAGAGATATTAAGCTCAATAAAATCACTAAAACAATTATTGAAACATAATAAAGTCAAGCCCAATTTAAAATACAAATCTATTACATGTCTAAACCTCAAGCTCAGCCCACAAGGAAATTAGTCCACCAGATATAAACACCGAACAAGTTAAAACAAGGGCCATATGACCTTTTAAAACACTAGTTTATCAAAATGAGCCCAGGCCCGTTTGTGAATCAAAGGTTCCTTAAGAACTTAAGAAGCCAAAATACACTGACAGAGCAAAGAAATGTCGTGTGAGAGAAATAGAGGGCTTGTGGAAGTGGGAGAGAGGCTCACGGGGCCAAAACTCACCGAGGGAGGGGGTTGAGGCGATTGTAGCTTTGGGTGACTGGAAGTGGGAGAGAGAGAGAGAGAGAGAGAACTGTAAAACCAAAAAGCTAAGGAGAGAAACTAGTGGTCGATGGCGGTGGGCTTACCAGAAGGGAGTGGGCTCAACGGGGCTACACTGGTTGGCGGTTTCTGTGTCGTCGGATAGGTGGTTCAGTGCCTCTTGAGGTGGCTACTGTGGAGGAGGGCGACGACTCTGTTTCGAACGTAGAAAACAGAGGTTCACAAACAAATAATTTCGCGAAGAGGGTGGATCAGAGGCTTACTGTGTTTGGGGAACTCTTGGCCTTACATGGTGGTTGAGAGTGGGGAAAGGCTCATGATGTGGAGAAGTTCCAGTGGGGTGGCTCACGACTTTGAGTTTCTCCTCTCGTATATGGGGTAAACAAAATTTATAAATGTAGAAAATATAGAAAAATAAAAGGAAACCTAGAGGAATAGAGACGTGCATATGCACGAGAGTGGAGACGTGCGGAGTGGAGAAAAATTGCTCATCAACAGAGTCGGTTTCAATGTTAACAACTAATTTCGAGAAACGTACGGGTTTTGAAGTTTAAAGTGTTTAAATAAAGGCTAAAATCAAAAGATGAGGTTAGGATTACAAATTCAAAAGATAGGGATGAAGGTTACGGGTGAGGATAGGAAGAATAAAATTTAAATTCAACCAAAATTCTAAAATCTGAAAAAACTATAATCATAATAATAATAGAAAAAATTTACTAGAAAATTTACTTATATACCCTAAATCCAAAACTAGTATGTTACATTTAAATTAGATAAAAAAATAAAAAATATTAAATTAATAATATTTTTTTACAATTTTAGCTAATAGATGGATAATCAAATATATGATTAGGTTTTGAATGGAATAAACAAAGAGCAAAACATATGATATAAGCTAAATTCTAAATTTGCCTTTGCCTATTCTAATTCTAATGCTAATACTCTTAGAAAGGTAGTTAGTTGCATCCTAACTTTACTGACCAAAAGACCAAAAAAACCAGACAGTAGACAAACAATCACAACATAAATATACAGTCCAAAACAAATCATAAGGATAAAACTGTAATCGAGTAATTGTCTCATCAAACAAATTACACTTCCTGAAAAATTATATTCATCATTTCTATATACCACATATCATATTTTTATTTTTATTTTTTAATCTTATCAAATGTATAGTATATAAATGATGAGTAGAAGAATTCAATAAGTTTAAAAAGAATAAAATTAAAAAAAAATTTCTGAAAAATTATATTCATAATTTCCATATACTAAACACCATATTTTTTACTTTTTTATTTATTTTTTAAGTTTACTAAATGTGTAATATATGGATGATGAGTAGAAAAATTTAATAAATTTAAAAAGAATAAAAATTTTAAAAAAATAATTTAATTTTTTTTTTTAAATATATAAGGTGTGATATAGGAAAATAATAAATAGCAAAACCCTAAAATACACTTCCCAGTTAGGAGGTTAGGAGGTACATGGAGACCTAAACGTGACACGTCTACCAAATGTATACCATTTTTTTCCTTTCCTTGAGACCAAGAGCCAAAATCAAAACGCAAGGAATAAGAGGCTAGTTCTGAAAACGTGAAGAAGGCTGGAGCGGAGAGTATTAGCCCAATCTTCAGGATCTTCCCAAAACCCTCCCGGGGCCCTCCCTTCCTCTCTGGTTGTTTCAGTAGTTTCTTCCATATGCACGGGCTCTCACGAAGCTCTCTCTCCGGTTTCTTGCAGACCGGCGATGGCGCACGTTACAGGAACGCCGCCGCTCCGATTTCCTGCTCCTCACGACTTTTTGATTCCGTATGCTTTTCGGTTCTCTGATCGATAAACTTTCTAATCAATAGTTCTTAAAAACTGTTTAAAAGAAACGAATATATATATATATATATATATATATATATACACATTTAAATTTTGGTCGGAAATTCCAGTTTTAAGACGTTTTGAGTGAAATATTGTCGAAATGTAGATTTGCGGTTTCTCTTTTATGCGTGCTAATGCCCTTTTGCGTGTCTCTATATGTGTGTCGATTGCCATTTTCTTTGGGCATGATATCTTGATGTTTCTGATCCGTAGTAGGTGGGAGAGAGTGAGTCCAGGAGTCGTTGGTACTCTGTGTTAAGTGCTAGAAGGAGTCATGTCATCAAATATTCAACTCAAGTAAACTTGAAGGACACCTCGTTTCCGGGCAATCAATATGAGTCCACTGCTGCAGCACCCTATGTGTCGGCCTTACCAGCTGAGAAATTTGAATTCTATAAGAGAAACTTTGACAAAGACTTGGATTCATTACCATCTTCATGCTTTATAACAGAGGTAATAAGCATTATATTTTTGTATGGTAATGATTTGGAAATGTTTGCTTGTCCTCTATTGACGTGTTTTTCAAAATATTAGTTCCGTCTAAAATGGGCGACAATTAGCTATAGTTAAATGAGGAAACTACAGCTAAGTGTAGGCTCTACTCCTGATGTATGCGATTATTTGTAGCATCTATTATTTCATCATGGTGCCTCTCTTTCTGAGCTGAATTGCCGGGTGAAATAGTTTTTCAATCTGTACTCTATGCGCCAGCCATCGCTTCCATAAGAAAGGAGAACGTAATCAATCCCAAGACCAAACATGTAAGGCTTTATGAGAAACAGCGGCTTGTTTCTGGTGACTTCGAAGGAAAAGTGATAAAAAAATATTGCTAAAGTTTGGACAAGAGAGGAATGCAATTTAATAACATATGTAAAAATATAATGTCAAGTTGTGGTGCTAATTTTTTTTACTTTTCAAAAAACGTTGTGGTGAAATAATTGTTTTAATTTTTTCTTGAATAGTTCCTGCAATATCTAAGCTTTGTGAAAAGTGTTGTGGCCTCAACGAACCTTCCACTTAATGTCCCGCGTGAGATTCTTGCAGAGAGTCAAATTGTAAGCAGCATTGTCTTTTTAACCTTTTTAGGGGGTTGTAAAATTGTTTGTTATATCATACTAATTTTTGTTTCTATGCCTTCCTGAAGGTACAAATTATGAGAAAACCCATCAAAACCTCATCTTCGATTCACCTTCGAAACCTCCTTTCTCAATCGGGTTCCCACCATTTTCGGGGATTCTCATCCAAACCCAACTTTTCGTTCACACCCTTTGAAGACCCTCCCCCTAATCTAGTCTCCAAAATTTGTAACATCCTCTCTGGTCCCCAATGGGAAAAGAACCCCCAACTCAAAACCTTGAGCCCCAAACTCAAACCCTACCATGTATCCAAGATCCTTGAAATCCATAACAACACAGACTCAGCCTTGCGCTTCTTCTATTGGGTCTCTAACCGGCATTTCTACGTACGTGATATGAGCTGTTTTATATCGATGCTCAATAGGCTTGTGCAGGACCGCCAATTTGCGAAAGCAGACCACGTGAGAATCCTTATGATCAAAGCTTGTCAGAATGAGGACGATCTCAAGCGGGCTATGTCATATTTCAACGAGATAAGTGGAACTGGTTTTGAATTTACTCTGTATAGCTTCAATACGCTTTTAATTCAGTTGGGAAAATTTGATATGGTTTTTGTAGCACAAGATGTATATTATAAGATGTTGAACAGCAGGATTAGGCCAAGTTTGCTGACATTCAATACTATGATTAATATATTATGTAAGAAGGGTAAGGTGCAAGAGGCAGAGTTGGTTTTGAGTAAGGTTTTTCAGTATGATATGTGCCCAGATGTGTTTACATATACATCTTTGATTCTTGGACACTGTAGGAATGGTAATTTGAGTGCAGCTTTTGGGGTTTTTGATAGAATGGTGATGAAGGGGTGTGACCCAAATTCCGTTACATACTCAACCCTTATTAATGGCCTATGCAATGATGGGCGGGTGGACGAGGCATTGGACATGATTGAAGCAATGATTGAGAAAGGGATTGAGCCAACTGTGTATACTTATACGGTTCCAATTACTTCCTTATGTGAAGCTCAGCGTGTGAATGATGCGATTGAGCTGGCTGGAAGTATGAGGAAGAGGGGATGTATTCTCAATGTTCACACACATACAGCATTGATTAGTGGGTTGTTTCGAGCTGGGAAACATGAGATTGCAATTGGGATATACCACAAGATGTTGAGGAATGGTTTGGTTCCAAGCACAGTAACATTTAATGCTTTGATAAATGAGTTTTGTGCTGGAGGAAGATTTGGTGTTGCGTTGAAGATTTTTTATTGGATGGAAGGCCATCGTATGGCACTGAATGTTCAAACATACAACGAGATTATAAAAGGATTTTGCTTGCTGGGTGATGTTCAGAAGGCAATGGTCCTTTTCAACAAAATGCTCAAAGCTGGTCCCCCTCCAACCGTGGTTACATACAACACACTCATCAATGGGTACCTTAAATTAGGAAACACGAACAATTCTATTAGACTATTGGAGTTGATGAAGGAGAGTGGTTGTGAACCAGATGAGTGGACCTACAGCAAACTTATCTCGGGGTTTTGTGAGGGTGGCAAGTTGGATCTTGCATCTAGTCTTTTCCATGAAATGGAGAAAAGAGGTATTAGTCCAAACCAGGTCTGTTACACTGCTATGATAAGTGGATACTGTACAGTGGGTAAGTTAGATATTGCCCTAACATTGTTTGAGAAGATGGAGGAAAGTGGTTGCCATCCAAGTGTTGAAACCTACAATGCCATTGTCAGTGGGTTGTCCAAAGATAATCGCTTTTCTGAAGCTGAAAAGACTTGTATCAAGATGGCAGAGCAAGGCTTACAGCCTAATGTCATTACCTACACATCTTTGATTGATGGGCTATGTAGAAATGGTAGGACTGAGCTTGCATTCAAGATATCCCATGAAATGGAAAAAAGAAATTGCTCACCAAATCTGTACACATATAGTTTACTTATTTATGGGTTATGTCTAGAGGGAAAAGCTGATGATGCGGAGGGGTTACTTGAAGAAATGGAGAGGAAAGGATTGGTTCCCGATGAGGTGACATATACATCACTTATGGACGGTTTTGTTATGCATGGTAAGCTAGATCATGCATTCTTACTTCTTAGGAGAATGATTAACATGGGCTGCAAACCCAACTACAGAACATTGTGTGTGTTGTTGAAAGGGTTGCAAAGGGAGTATAAGTTGCTCACAGAAAAGGCTGTGGCACAACATGAAGCAGTGTACAATTGCAGCTCAGACGAGAGATATACCAATTTTGAAGTTTTATGTAATTTCTTAACTAGATTGTCAGAGAATGGATGTGACCCTACTGTTGATACCTACAGTACTCTGGTGACAGGCTTGTGCAGAGAAGGCAGATCTTGGGAGGCAAGTCAATTGATGGAAAACATGAAGGAGAGAGGCTTGTGTCCTAATCAAGAAATTTACGACTCAATGCTGGTTGCTCATTGCAAGAACTTAGAACTGGACCATGCTCTGAAAATCTTCAACAAAATGACAATTAGAGTCTTGGAGCCCCGCTTATCAATCTACAAAGCACTTATTTGTGCTCTCTGCAGTGCAAGTCGGGTAGAAGAGGCTCAAAGTTTTTTTAAGAGCATGCTTGAGAAAGGATGGAATAATGATGAGATTGTTTGGACAGTATTGGTTGATGGATTGCTGAA